>NC_083583.1:1100124-1317624 GCF_027579695.1 Neoarius graeffei | reverse complement strand
ACCTAAAACATCATCAGATTTTCACACAAGTCCTAAAAGTAGATAAAGAGAACCCAGTTAAACAAATGAGACAAAAATATTAGACTTGGTCATTTATTTATTGAGGAAAATGATCCAATATTACATATCTGTGAGTGGCAAAAGTATGTGAACTTCTAGGATTAGCAGTTAATTTGAAGGTGAAATTAGAGTCAGGTGTTTCCAATCAATGGGATGACAATCAGGTGTGAGTGGGCACCAGTGATGGGAATAACGGCGTTAGAAATAAATGGCGTTACTAACGGCGTTACTTTTTTTAGTAACGAGTAATCCAACTAATTACTTTTTGCATCGTTATAACGCCGTTCCCGTTACTTACAATAAAATACTATGCGTTACTTTATTAACGCTGTTCTCATCTGGCACGCTGCTCATTCAGCCTTTCTTTACTCTGCTTTCGTGTGGGGCGGGGAGACACGACACACCGGCACAGTAAGCCAATCAGAGTAGATTTGGACAACATATGTAGGTAGGCCACGCCTACTGCACTACTGCGCACTCTTTCAATCGGAAGACCCAGCGATGGCGAGCGGTCAGCCCAGCACTGCGCTTTCACATTGGAAATACAGCCATTACTTTTCATTACTTGAAATAAAAGGCAAGAGTGTTTACGTGCAATGCACATTATGTCGAGGAACAAAGCGTTTGTCCTCGTCAGTGGCCAGTAATTAGTAACATAATTTTAATAACTACAAAAATATATTACATTTGATAGATGTCTTATCTCACATTGTCCCACAAAAATATTAATATAATGTAGATAACGTTACTAATTGGTTCTGTTAAGTGTCCATTTCAGTCATTAAACACATTTAACATTCACTTTTATTATGATTACACTAATTGAATTTGATTTTTTTTGAGGGGGAACAAAATGTAATGGAATAATTACTTTCCCTGGTAATTAGTTACTTTTATGACAAAGTAACTCCGTTACTAACTCAGTTACTTTTTGGGAAAAGTAACTAGTAACTATAACTAATTACTTTTTGAAAGTAACGTGCCCAACACTGGTGGGCACCCTGTTTTATTTAAAGAACAGGGATCTATCAAAGTCTGATCTTCACAACACATGTTTGTGGAAGTGTATCATGGCACAAACAAAGGAGATTTCTGAGGACCTCAGAAAAAGTGTTGATGATGCTCATCAGGCTGGAAAAGGTTACAAAACCATCTCTAAAGAGTTTGGACTCCACCAATCCACAGTCAGACAGATTGTGTACAAATGGAGGAAATTCAAGACCAATATTACCCTCCCCAGGAGTGGTCGACCAACAAAGATCACTCCAAGAGCAAGGCATGTAATAGTCGGCGAGGTCACAAAGGACCCCAGGTTAACTTCTAAGCAACTGAAGGCCTCTCTCACATTGGCTAATGTTAATGTTCATGAGTCCACCATCAGGAAAACACTGAACAACAATGGTGTGCATGGCAGGGTTTCAAGGAGAAAGCCACTGCTCTCCAAAAAGAACATTGCTGCTCGTCTGCAGTTTGCTAAAGATCACGTGGACAAGCCAGAAGGCTGTTGGAAAAATATTTTGTGGATGGATGAGACCAAAATAGAACTTTTTGGTTTAAATGAGAAGCGTTATGTTTGGAGAAAGGAAAACACTGCATTCCAGCATAAGAACCTTATCCCTTCTGTGAAACATGGTGGTGGTAGTATCATGGTTTGGGCCTGTTTTGCTGCATCTGGGCCAGGACAGCTTGCCATCATTAATGGAACAATGAATTCTGAATTATACCAGCAAATTCTAAAGGAAAATGTCAGGACATCTGTCCATGAACTGAATCTCAAGAGAAGGTGGGTCATGCAGCAAGACAACGACCCTAAGCACACAAGTCGTTCTACCAAAGAATGGTTAAAGAAGAATAAAGTGAATGTTTTGGAATGGCCAAGTCAAAGTCCTGACCTGAATCCAATGGAAATGTTGTGGAAGGACCTGAAGCGAGCAGTTCATGTGAGGAAACCCACCAACATCCCAGAGTTGAAGCTGTTCTGTACGGAGGAACGGGCTAAAATTCCTCCAAGCCAGTGTGCAGGACTGATCAACAGTTACCGGAAATGTTTAGTTGCAGTTATTGCTGCACAAGGGGGTCACACCAGATACTGAAAGCAAAGGGTCACATACTTTTGCCACTCACAGATATGTAATTTTGGATCATTTTCCTCAATAAATAAATGACCAAATCTAATATTTTTGTCTCATTTGTTTAACTGGGTTCTCTTCATCTACTTTTAGGACTTGTGTGAAAATCTGATTATGTTTTAGGTCATATTTATGCAGAAATATAGAAAATGTTAAAGGGTTCACAAACTTTCAGGCACCACTGTAGTTATGTTCAACTTCTACAGTAATTGAAAGTATAAATTTTGTTTTTCCTTATACAATTTTCTATTTATTCTAATGCAGATGATTTAATTTAGAATGACATTTTTAGGTTTCATGTTTTGGCTTTTTGTCAGTTAAGAATCATTGAATTTACTACAGGGGCTCAGAGTTGCATGTTGACCATTAAATTGGCTTGAATTTGTTAATCATGACAAGTTTTTTCTTGTGTGTTTGCTTGCTATTTTAGTACAATTTTTAAGTCAGAAAACCCCAGAACCCAGGAGCTTCGGGGGGCTTTGCCCCCCTTGTCCCCCCAAAAGGGCGCTGCCCTGGACCAGCTGGGGGCCTACGCTGCCCTGGACCAGCTGGGGGCCCAGACCCCCGGCTAAAATTTTCAGATAATTTCACCAGCCCCAAATCACATCCCTGGTTCAGTAAAAAACAGCAGAATAAAATGGAATAAAAGTTAAGTAAAATTTAAAACATGCAGAGACTGTAAAAGTTAAGTAAAGTTTAAAACATGTAAAGATGATATTTATCAGTTAGCAGAAAGCATCTGAGAACAGCTTGGTCTTTAGTCTAGATTTGAAGCTGCCAACAGCAGGAGCATTTTTGATGTCCTCTGGCAGTTGGTTCCATAGCTGCACTGCATAGTAGCTAAAAGCTGCTTCACCACACTTTGTTTTAACAACAGGTTTTACCAGTAAATTTTGCTGCTGCGATCTGGTAGATCTGATTGGGTTAGGCCGCTGCAACATATCAGAGAGGTAATTGGGCCCTGTGCCATTTAGAGATTTGTACACCAGCAGCAATGCTTTAAAGTCAATTCTGTAGCTTACGAGAAGCCAGTGAAGGGACCTTAGAATTGGAGTAATGTGCTCTGTTCTTTTTGTTCGTGTGAGAACCCTCGCCGCTGCATTTTGAACCAGCTGAAGTCGTTTGATGGTCTTTTTTGGCAGGCCTGTGAAAAGGCCATTGCAGTAGTCAACCCTACTAGAGATGAAGGCATGGACAAGTTTTTCCGGATCATTTTTTGACATAAGTCCTCTTAGTTTGCAAATGTTTTTTAGGTGATAAAATGCCGATTTAGTGATTGCTTTCATATGACTGTCAAAGTTTAGCTCGCTGTCAATGAAAACACCAAGATTTTTAACCATATCTTTTGTTTTAACCCCCTTTGTGTCAAGAATAGTAGTAATCCTGAGTCTTTCATCTTTTTTCCCAAATAGAATTGCTTCTGGGCGGCACGGTGGTGTAGTGGTTAGTGCTGTCGCCTCACAGCAAGAAGGTCCGGGTTCGAGCCCCGTGGCCGGTGAGGGCCTTTCTGTGTGGAGTTTGCATGTTCTCCCCATGTCCGCGTGGGTTTCCTCCGGGTGCTCCGGTTTCCCCCACAGTCCAAAGACATGCAGGTTAGGTTAACTGGTGACTCTAAATTGAGCGTAGGTGTGAATGTGAGTGTGAATGGTTGTCTGTGTCTATGTATCAGCCCTGTGATGACCTGGCGACTTGTCCAGGGTGAACCCCGCCTTTCGCCCGTAGTCAGCTGGGATAGGCTCCAGCTTGCCTGCGACTCTGTAGAACAGGATAAAGCGGCTAGAGATGATGAGATGAGATGAGAATTACTTCTGTTTTATCTGTGTTCAGCTGAAGAAAATTTTGTGACATCCAGTTGTTGATTTGGTCGATACACTGGTAGAGACATTCAAGGGGGGCATAATCATTAGGTGATAGAGAAAAACAAATTTGGGTGTCATCTGCATAGCAGTGATACAAAATTGAGTTGTTCTTGATCATTTGTCCAAGTGGGAGCATATAAAGGTTGAATAGTAATGGTCCAAGGATCGACCCCTGGGGGACACCACAGGTCAAGGACATCGATGTTGAGGTACAATTTCCCATGGTAACAAAGAAGCTTCTATCTTTTAAGTATGATTTTAACCAATTGATAACTTTACCAGTCAACCCAAAGCAATGTTCAAGTCGATATAGCAGTATGTTGTGATCAACAGTATCAAAAGCTGCACTGAGGTCCAGTAACACCAGGACCGATGTTTTGCCTGCATCAGTATTAAGACGTATGTCATTTACAACTTTAATCAGCGCTGTTTCAGTGCTGTGATTGGCACGAAATCCTGACTGAAAGTTATCAAAGCAGCTGTTTGATATCAAGAAGGCAGTTAATTGATTGAAGACAATTTTTTCAAGGATTTTCCCGATGAATGGTAGATTTGATATTGGCCTGTAGTTATTTAATACTGAAGCATCCAGATTATTCTTTTTAAGTAGGGGCTTTACAACGGCTTTTTTCAGGGACACAGGAACAATGCCAGTCTCTAGGGATGTATTTATGATCTGAAGCACATCTGTAATTATGAGGTGAAGAACAGACTTAAAAAAGTTGGTGGGCAGAATGTCCAATTCAGATGTTGAGGAACTGAGATTTTGTACAGTTTTTTCAAGAGTCTCATAATCAATTAAACAAAATTCTGACATTGTGTTGAAATTGTCTGTCTGTCACTGGCGATTGCAGCTTTTCAGTTATTTGCAACTGAGATATATTATGAGCAATATTCTGCCGTATTTTATCAATTTTACCTTTGAAGAAGCATGCAAACTCATTGCATTTATTAACTGAGAGAAGTTCAGGTGCTAATTGTGGTGGGGGATTAGTTAGCTTCTCTACTGTTGAAAATAGCACACGGGCATTGTTCATATTCCTGTTGATGATGTTGGAGAAGAAAGACTGTCTTGCTTTACCAATTTCATAATTATATTTACAAAGCATCTCTTTATGGATTTGATAATGGATGTGAAGTTTAGATTTGCGCCATTTTCTTTCAGTCTTTCTACATTCTCTCTTTAGCAGTTTAACAGCTGGGTATTGCTTCCATGGTGCTTTCTGCTTGTCATTGACTCTTTTGATTTTGAATGGAGCAATATCATCCATAATTTGGGTCATATTTAAATTAAAAATTTCCAGTAAGTCATCTACAGAGTCTGACATTTTAGTTGAGATCCGTGAGAGAGCTTGCTCAAAGAGAACATGTGTTGTCATTTATGACTCTCCTACCCATAGTCGTTGAGCTGCTCTGAATGTGAGGAGACATAGAAACATCAGAGAAAACACAGAAATGATCAGATAAGGCCAGGTCAACAACAGTCATAGAAACAGTAAGACCCTTTGCGATAACAAGGTCAAGGGTATGACCACGAGAGTGGGTCGGCCCCTGTACATGTTGTACTAGGTTGAAGTTGTCAATAAGTACAAGTAGTTCTCTGGCATAAGTGTTTTCAAGATTATCTACATGCAAGTTAAAATCCCCAGATATAATAAGACAGTCAAACTCTAAGCAAATGACTGACAACAGTTCATCAAACTCTTCCAGAAAAACTTTGGCTGAATGTCTCGGAGGCCTGTAAATAGTTAATAACAATATGTTAGGAGAGCATGTAACAAGTGCACATAAGTGTTCAAAGGATGTAAAATCACCAAGTGAGGATTGTTTACATTGAAAAGAGGCTTTGAATATATTTGCTATCCCTCCACCTTTCCCATGTCAGGTAGCACTCATGAAATTAAAATTTGGGGGAGCTGCTTCAATAAGGATGGTAGCACTCTTTGTTTGATCCAGCCATGTTTCAGTTAGAAGCAAAAAATCAAGATTGTGTTTGCAAATAAGATCATTAATTAAAAATGACTTGTTTGAAAGTGATCTAACATTCAGAAGAGCTAGCTTTACAGAAAGTCTAGAAGTAATATCCGCTTGGGCACTCTGATGTTGTTTTGAAACAGGAAGGAGACTAGACTGGTTTACCCCCTGGGTTAAATATGCTCTATGTTTTCTATTTCTTATCAACACAGGAATAGAGAATGGCATAGGCATACTGGGTCTCAGCCTGTTTTCAAAACTACACCCAGTGCAGGGACCCACAGCACATCATACAAGACTCTCCGTATATTCCATGAGGTTGGGAGGGGGAAGGAATGGAGATGTCATGTATTTTTTAGATGGTGAAAAAGATTGGTAGCCAGCTGAAAGTCCTGGGTGAACACAGTTCAGTCTGTTGGTTGATTTTTGATGAACTGGGTACACTGCTTGTCGCGAATGATTTGGGCTGGAAAAAGAGAGTGCAGCCATTGGCAGCAGTCTCTGCATACTTTCCATGCAGGGGGGAGACGGGGATGGTACAATGAAGTCAGAAGAGCAAGACTGAGATTGGGACTTTGGTGAGGTCTTTGTGAGTGTCTCCATGACTGTCTCCGTGGTGACTGTCTCCGTGACAGTCTCTGTGATACTTGCATGGGGTCGAGATGTGGATGATGCAATCTTTGCATGATTGTCTTTGGTCAGGTCCTCAATCTGGATGGGCGATGCAGAGATCTGTGGCTGCCCATTGTTAACAGCATGCTCACATTCTCCATGTGATTGTTGATGTCCTTGGCAGTCTGCCCCAGATGGCTGTGTGTCCTTGTTGAAGCATCTCTGCTGTGCTTGCATGGGTAGTTGTTTTGGCTTTGCAGAGGTTTTGTTGATATCTGTAACTGGGTCAGTCTGTGAACACTTATCAGCAGTTCTGCCCGATGTTGGCTGAGAAAAGAATGCATGCTGGAGAAGAGAGGCTGTAGTGATCAGCCAAAACTTTGGTCCCAATCCGGCTGAGTTCAGTGCTATTTGGCCTGAAGAATTCTCTGCGATTCCAGAAAAGGTTAAAATTGTTTATGAAGTTCATACCAAATAAAAAACAAGTTTTTCCAAGCCAGGGGTTAAGACTGAAGAGTCTAGTAAATGCAAAGCTTCCCCTTGCAGGGAGTGGGCCACTGATAAAAGATTGTATTCTAGTCTTATAAAAAAGTTTTCTGAAATCATCTTGGACAAACAGCTGTTCTCTGAAAACATCATTTGCTTCCACATGCACAACAATACATTTGATAGTTTTATGCTCGGACATGAGTTTCAAAATGCTGTCTTTGGTGTCAGAGATGGATGCATTTGGAAGGCAGCAAATAATCATCCTATGTCCTTTTAAATGTCTTACAGTGGAATCACCAAGAACAAGGGTTGTGGGATCAGGTGGTGTTACGGGCTGCTTTTTGCCTCTTCCCACAGCTCTTCGGCTGTGGTGCGATCTCTTTCTATGATGTGTTTGTCCGCCTGAAAATTCCGCTTCCACATCCCTGAGGCATTCAGATTTGTTCTGAAGCCTTATGGGCTGTGGATTTTCCATAGGACTGTAAATCCTATTGTAGTTTGTAGACCTGGCTCTATTTCTAATAGCATGGCTGTGGAGCATGGGTTGCATAGTATCAGAACGAACTGGTGTTGAGGTAATTACTCTTCTGTTTTTATTTTTGGGCCTGCCACCCATCGTCTGCCAGTTTTCTGTACTCAAATTTTGCTCTGTTAGATCGATGAATTCATCCACTCGATCTGCAATGCCATCGGCCTGTCAGGGTGCAATCTCTGCATTCTCAGCCACTGTTTCTGTACTCCTTTTGTGAGATACTCTCTTAGTTCTTCCATCTTTGGCAGGGCATCAATCTTTGATTCCAGGATGGAAATCCTCTGTTCTAGTTCTGTGCATTTTCTGCAGGATCTCCTGGATTTTTTGCCCCCTGGCATTTGAATGAATGAATGAACCCTTTATTGTCACTGTTACCAGTGAAAATGACCATCAACCTGTCCTTACAGAGGGGGAACAGGACAGGAAGACAGGGATAAAAGAAAAAGAAACACAGTAGTAACATGAGGAAAGATGAGGAAAAAAGAACCCCCCCCCACTATGCTCCTATCAGGAGTACAGTGTGGAAGCATTTACAAACCTCCGCACAAGCACACAATAACACAAGTACACTTTAAAACATGGGACTTGAGGGGGGGAAGGGGGGAAGGAGGGGGCAATCAGGGGTGGGGGTAAGGGGTAAGGGGGTAGGAGGGGAGGGGAGGAGGTAGAGGTAACCCAGCGCAAGCAAGGAGCCGTCCGCTCCTGCAGCCATGCAAGCGGGGCTGGTCATGCACCCGCTTGTCACACTGGGGGTGAAAAACGGTGACCGCGGAAAACTGGGGAAGGAATGTGAAGAATGCGAGAGTGTCTCCCAGCAGTGAACTTCTGGGGGAAATGTTTGCCCAGCAACGGCCTTGATCGAGGCCAGTGCTGTTCAGGGAGCCGAATGTCGATAAGATAGAGATTGTTTGGTCTTTCGAACAGACTCAGTCTTTACACATCCACACCACTCATCCATATCTGTCCATTTTGTCCATATCTGTCCATTTCTGTCCATTTCTGTTCAATTCAATTCCATTTGGTCTCCTAAATACTTATTCCTTGCAAATCCGAAAGCGTCTCCAAGATGACAACCATGTTGTGGTTCAAGTTCTGCCACAGTCTGAGTGCCGACAGCTTTGCCCACCACTCAATCATATCGGGCAGCTTTGTGGGGCTTTGAACAGCTGTCACCATTGTCTGATTTCCTCGATATACCAGAGCAATGCCTAATCCAATCAGCAAAAGTCTGATAATCATGGTTCTGAATAGGTAGATATCTCCAATGTCCTCCACAGACATTCCGGCAGGACAGGTGGGTTCCCCCGAACCCAGAAACTATGTCAATTTCGTTAGGAGACCAGTTTATCAAATCCATGCTTTTTTAGTTTAGAAATTCAATGCGGAGAGAGTCTCTCAAAAAAAAAGTATAGGCAGACGAGACGAAACAAAGAGCACAAGCAGGAAAAAAGGAGAGGAGAGGAGAGCAGAGAAATGCGACCACTTTCCGTGAGAGCACGGAGAAGAAATTTTGTTTTAATCCAATGTCAAGATGATTTGCTGTTCGGTTGTTGCCAGTTTTTTTTATTTTAGCCTCTCAAGCAAATAACCACTGAAGTTTCCCGTTCAGTGTTCTTACTATCTAAGCTAACTTATCTTGTAAAGGTGAAAAATAAAATGAAGAAATAGTGGAAATTAGGTGAAAAAGTAAAAAATTAAAGAGCAAGCAGGAGCAAAGCAAAGAAGCGTCTTACTCACTTGAGTAGGCAAAGCAAAAAAAGAGCTAAAATGGAGACAAGGGCCAAGTGGAAAACCAGGCAGTGGTGGAGTGAGGCACAGACAGGATATCAGAGGGATACAAACAGCCTTTCAGCCAACGATCCGGCGTCAGTGTGGAGAGGCCTGAAGAACATCACCAACTACAGGAGACCATCCCCCAACACTGCAATGCACCATCAACTGGCTGATGAGTTGAATGTGTTCTACTGCAGATTTGACACATTCACACCTCTCCCCCCCTCAGACATTAAAGACCCATTTACACCCCCTGCTATTCTGCCTCCTCTCGCCTCTGACCCCACACCAGCACTCAAGATCTGTGAAGAGGATGTTTGTCAGCATTTTCGCAGACAGAAGATCAGGAAGGTACCCAGCCCAGATGGTGTGTCACCCTCCTGTCTGAAGGTCTGTGGTGATCAGCTGGCCCCCATCTTCACCCAGATCTTTAATAGATCCCTGGAGCTGTGTGAAGTCCCCTCATGCTTCAAACGCTCCACAATAATCCCGGTTCCCAAGAAAACCACCATCACAGGACTGAATGACTACAGGCCTGTAGCCCTCACATCTGTAGTCATGAAGTCCTTTGAGAGACTGGTGTTGTCACACCTGAAGGACATCACAGACCCCCTGCTGGACCCCCTGCAGTTTGCCTACCGGGCAAACAGGTCAGCAGATCATGCAATCAATATGGGACTTCACTACATCCTGCAACACCTTGACTTTGCAGGGACATATGCCAGGATCCTGTTTGTGGATTTCAGTTCGGCGTTCAACACCATCATTCTAGACATCCTCCACACCAAGCTCACCCAGCTCACTGTGCCCTCCTCCACCTGTCAGTGGATTATAAACTTCCTGACTGACAGGAAGCAGCAGGTGAGGCTAGGGAGCATCACATCCAGCACTCGGACTATCAGCACTGGTGCCCCCCAGGGGTGTGTGCTCTCCCCACTGCTATTCTCCCTTTACACCAACGACTGCACCTCAAGAGACCCATCTGTTAAACTCCTGAAATTTGCAGACGACACAACGGTCATCAGCCTCATCCGAGACAGTGATGAGTTTGCATACAGACGGGAGGTTGAACGGCTGGTCTGTTGGTGCGGTCAGAACAATCTGGGGCTGAACATGCTCAAAACTGTGGAGATGGCAGTTGGTTTTAGGAGGAGCCCCCCCACTCTGCTGCCCATCACCATCACCAACAACACTGTGACTGCTGTTGAAACCTTCAGGTTTCTGGGTTCCACAATCTCCTGGGACCTGAAGTGGGAGACCAACACAGTCACCATCATCAAAAAGGCCCAGCAGAGGCTGTACTTTCTGCGCCAGCTCAGGAAGCTCAACCTGTCTAAGGAGCTGCTGACACAATTCTACTCTGCCATCATTCAGTCTGTTCTCTGCTCTTCCATCACTGTTTGGTTTGGATCGGTCACCAAGCAGGACAAGAACAGACTGCAATGGACAATAAGGTCTGCAGAGAAAATTATTGGTGTCAGCCTGCCCTCCATCCAAGACCTGTACCTGTCCAGAGTCAGGAAACGGGCAGGTAACATCTCTGCAGACCCATCACACCCTCATCACAAACTGTTTAAACTTCTCCCCTCTGGGAGACGCTACAGATCACTGTACGCAAAAACAACCAGACACAAGAACAGTTTTTTCCCCTCAGGCTGTCTCTGTGATGAACAGCTAAAACCGGACTCAAATATCAGTAACCTCAACTGTGAAATATCTGCACACTCATACCGTGATTCTGTGCACACTGTATATTTATATTTACTAAGTCATCCTTGCACTATGCACCATTTTGCACCAAAAGATAAAAAAAAATATATATATATATATATATATATATATATATATATATATATATATATATATCCTTGTCCATACATATTTACCCTTCTACATGTACATAGCTTTTTGTTTTGTTTTTGTCTACGCTTTTTATCTGTTTGTACTAAGAGAGCTAAGTGAAACCGGAGTCAAATTGCTCATGTGTGTTCACATACCTGGCAATAAAAGTGATTCTGATTCTGATACAATACTCACAGTCCAAAAACACAAAAAGTGTCAAAACCAGAAAAGTGACACAAAATACAAGGCTTTCACAAAGTCTGTGTGTTATTCAGAGTCCTTATATAAATGTCTGTGCTGTGATTGAGCTCTAATCAGGAACAGGTGCATGGGGATTAGTTCTATTGCTGCTGTGTGTGGCCGTGACAGATGAAACCAGACAGCTGTGTGACGTACGGAGTGTGATATTGGATGGTAACTCTACAGTAGTGGTGTAAAGTGAAAGCGCTGGTTCACTGCTGTCCCCCAGGCACCCAGCAGAGTCACACCATAATAAATGTGCTGGTGTTGTTGCTGGCGCAGGGCATGCGGCGTCAAAGAAAGCAGTAAATATGTATCGTAACTGCGATGTGAATCTCGTTATTGGTCTCACTGTCACAAGACAATGCAGTGATTTATTGAGGTGAAAAACATGACACGACACAATTCGATGGTTCATTCATGGTGCTGTAATATTATTATTCTATTCAGGGGGATTTTGTGCTCTTGGAGATATTTTGCTCATAAATTCATCAGAAGCTCCACTTTTAGAAAGTGAATGGATATATTTATGTGTGTGTGTAAAAATACTACTATACCAGTGTATAATGTAGTCAAGACTGCACAGTTCTTTACAGTGATGTTGTAGAACTAGTTAAGGTGGGTGGAGCACAGAAGCACGGCAGGCCAGAACTGAGTTCACCAAAACCCTTTTATTTTAGCTTTTCAGCTTTCCACTTATTCTCCCGCACACACACGCACACGCACACACACACACACACACACACACACACACACACACACACACACACAAGTGTCCAGGTTGAGGAGAGAGCTCCCTTCCTCTGCTCTCCCTCTCCTCTTATAGGGCGTAGTCACTGGGGAAGACACACAGACACAGGTTAATTCCTGTCAGGTGCAGTGATTCTGCCACTTACCTTCCCTGACTCCGCCCTCCATTCACAGACCAACGCTTGACCACGCCCCCACTGCCACAGATGTGTTTAGCTGTTCTGGTAAATACAGTCATATGAACGCTTGTTAAATTCCCTTCTGGTCTCAGTTTCATCAGAACTTAAACCTAAATAAATAATATTTAAAATACATGCTGGTTAAAGTTCAGAAGTGATGTAAAAAGGAAAACACCACGCAGTGCAGTGTGTCATTACCCGTTTCTCTTTTTGGAAACCAACAGAGAAAATATTTTTAAAATATATTACGGGGAAAATATTACTATTAAATATAACTGTTAGTATGTTATTATATATAACCCCCACCCCCCAAGTAAATTCCAGAAGAGTTTTATGCTAATAGATGTATTCATAATAGAAACGTAAATAAAGTATAGCAGTGTAGTGTGTGTATGTACACAGTGACGCTTCCTCAGACACCAAGCAGTACATTTGTTCTGAGTGTTTCAGAATGTTTGGGTTTTTTGTTTGTTTGGTTTTTTTTTACTTTTTGCTCCAAGAAAATTTGTTTTAATAAATCAGGTATTTCTTGGAGGTACTTTTTACAGATTCATTTAAGATTTATAATCATTTACTGTTGCAGTAAAACCTCAGGATCAGGACTAAAGTGGAAAGAAATGTCACTGAGGAGTTTTATAAGTTTTTGGTGCAGAGAGAAATTTCAGCCTTGAACATAACTTTTAGGTTTTGTTTTGTTTTTTCCAGCAGTTGGTCCTGGAAGTCTTCCTGTTCTAAGATACGGCTGTGGTGCATCATCAGAAGATGACCAGTGGATGCCTGACTCACTTTATCCAAGTCAGAACTCCAAGACCTTTTCCCAAAAGAAGACTTTTCAGAAACCCACACTAATCGCTCAAGTCACTCCTGCTTATGGCTTTGGAATTTTCCTCTACATCATCTATATATTCTATAAGGTATATAAAATGTATTTTTATAATGAGGGCCACTGATAGGTTTGGGTGGTACTACGGTATATTTAGAAAGCCCAGCTGTATGATTTTCAATACCATCAAAAATAGAAATGTGGCAGCGGGGGCGTGGTCAAGCGCCGGTCTGTGACAGGAGGGCGGAGTCAGGGAAGGTGAGTGGCAGAATCACTACACCTGAGAGTAATTAACCTGTGTTTGTGTGTCTTCCCAGTGACCGCGCCCTATATAGGGAGGGAGAGCAGAGAGCAGAGGAGCTCTTCCCTGAACAGACACCTGTTGTGTGTGTGTGTCTGTCTGAGCGGATGTTATGCTGAAAAGTGTGACAATAAATACTAAACTGGAACTTGATCTCTGTCCTGCCGTCCTCTGTGCTCCACCCACCTGCTCCGAACTGCCACAGTGGTGCTGAAACCCGGGACCTGGAGCACAGCAACCTCACAGCCCCATGGAGTCCTCCCCACTCGCTGAACTGATCCACGCCCTCGCCACGGCCCAGCAAAGCCAGCACCAGGCGCTACTCACCCTCCGAAAGGAGCAAGAAGAGCGGTTCGAGGCCCTGGTGTTGGCCCAACAAGAAGATCGACAGGTGTTCCGGCACCTCCTCGCGTCGGCGGGGCCCACCAGCAGTCCTACCGCGGGCCCATCTCCCCTCACCGTCACCAAGATGGGCCCGCAGGACGACCCCGAGGCGTTCATCACGCTCTTTGAGCAAGTCGCCGAAGCCTCGGGGTGGCCGATGGAGCAGCGCGCGGCGTGCCTCCTCCCCCTGCTCACGGGAGAAGCACAGCTGGCCGCGCTACAGCTCCCCGCCGACCGCCAGCTGGCCTACGCGGACCTCCGCCGGGCCGTCCTTCAGCGCGTGGGGCGCACTCCGGAATAGCAGCGCCAGCGCTTCCGCGCGCTGCGCTTGGAGGAAGTCGGCCGGCCGTTCGCGTTTGGCCAGCAGCTCCGGGACGCCTGCTGGCGGTGGCTGAGGGCCAACAACCGCGATGCCAAAGGAATCCTCGACCAGGTGGCGCTGGAACAGTTCGTCGCTCGCTTGCCAGCAGGAACTGCGGAGTGGGTCCGGTGCCACCGCCCGGCGTCGCTGGATCAAGCAGTCAAGCTGGCAGAGGACCATTTGGCGGCTGTCCCGGCGGCAGGGCAGCAGATGGCATCTTCTCTTCTCTCCTCTTCTCTCTCTCTCTCTCTCTCTCTCTCTCCCTCCTCCTGTGTCCCGTCCTCGCCCCATTCCCCCTCCGCGGAGGCGGGGGCCGGCACCACCCCAGCCGGCCCGCCGTACCCGCGGTGCCCTCCCATTTCTCCCTTCTGTGTCTGTCTCTCCCTCACCTCAGGTGAGTGAGCCCCAGATCACCGGTGCAGAGGGAAAGCCCGAGCCGGTTTGCTGGCGCTGTGGGGAGCCGGGCCACCTTCAACAGCAGTGCACGGCAATGGAAGTGGGCGCGGTGGTTCGGATCCCCGATGCGCCAGAGGCCGCCCTCGATCGGGCCGGAGCGTATCGCATACCAGTGAGTATCCAAGGGGCTACATATCAGGCATTGGTGGATTCTGGTTGTAATCAGACCTCAATTCGCCAAAGCCTGGTTCAAAACGAGGCATTGGGGGGAGCAAAAGGGGTGAAGGTGTTGTGTGTGCACGGGGATGTTCACAGCTACCCTTTGGTGTCGGTCCACATTATTTTCAGAGGGGAAAAATTTATAGTGAAGGCGGCGGTTAATCCCCGCCTTACCGACTCTCTAATTTTGGGGACTGATTGGCCAGGATTTCGGGGTTTAATGACACACCTAATAAAGAGTGGGTCCTGCCATTAACAGGGGGAGGTCCCGGTGCCGCTTTGGTGGGAGCAGCTGTCGCAGAGCCATCTACGTCATCTCCGCGTCAGAGTGAGGAGCCGCCGGCTTCTCCTCTCTCTATTGGGGAATCCCTCACGGATTTCCCATTAGAACAATCGCGAGACGAGACTCTGCGACATGCGTTTGACCAAGTGAGAGTAATCGATGGTCAAACGCTCCAGCCGAACGCCGCCCCGTCCTTCCCCTACTTCGCAATTATGAAGGATAGGTTATACCGAGTGACGCAGGACACTCAAACTAAAGAGCATGTCACGCAGCTTTTAATTCCGAAGAGCCGCCGGGAATTGGTATTCCAGGCGGCTCACTTTAATCCCATGGCTGGACACTTAGGGCAGGATAAAACACTAGCCCGAATAATGGCCTGATTCTATTGGCTGGGTATTCGCGGCGATGTTCGTAGGTGGTGTACGGCATGCCGCGAATGCCAGTTAGTAAATCCAGCGGCCATTCCAAAAGCGCCTTTGCACCCTCTTCCATGAATCGAGACCCTGTTTGAGCAAATTGGGATGAATCTCGTCGGGCCATTAGATCAGTCAGCACGAGGGTATCGCTTTATATTAGTTCTGGTGGACTATGCAACGCGATACCCGGAAGCAGTGCCTCTGCGCAATATCTCAGCACGCAGTATTGCAGAGGCGCTCTTCCGCGTCATCTCCCGACTTGGAATCCCGAAAGAGATTCTGACTGATCAAGGCACTACGTTTATGTCACGGACACTGCACGAACTGTATGGGTTATTGGGGATTAAGCCGATCTGCACCAGTGTGTATCACCCATAAACGGATGGTTTAGTAGAACGGTTCAACCGCACCCTCAAAAATATTATTAAAAAATTCGTAAGTGAGGACGCACGTAATTGGGATAAGTGGCTCGAACCCTTGCTGTTCTCAGTGCGAGAGGTCCCCCAAGCCTCCACGGGGTTTTCCCCGTTCGAATTATTATATGGGCGTAAGCCATGCGGCATCCTAGATGTGCTGCAGGAAAATTGGGAGGAGGGACCTTCACAAAGCAAAAATGAAATTCAGTACGTTATGGACCTGCACGCAAAACTCCACATGCTCACTCACCTAACTCAGGAGAATTTGCGGCAGGCCCAGGAACGGCAAACCTGCCTGTACAACAAGGGTACGCGCCTTAGAGAGTTCACTCCGGGAGATAAAGTACTCGTACTGCTGCCCACGTCGAGCTCCAAATTGATCGCCAAGTGGCAAGGACCCTTTGAGGTCACATGGCGAGTCGGGGACGTCGACTATGAGGTGAGGCGAACGGACAGGGGTGGGGCGCTACAGATTTACCACCTCAATCTGCTTAAACTCTGGAACGAGGAGGTCCCCGTGGCGTTGGTGTCGGTGGTTCCGGAGAAGGCGGAGCTGGGGCCAGAGGTTCAAAAAGGGACATTGGCATCACGTACCTCTCCGGTCCCCTGTGGAGACCACCTCTCCCCGACCCAACTCACGGAGGTCGCCCAGTTGCAGACCGAGTTTTCGGATGTGTTCTCGCCCCTGCCCGGTCACACTAACCTCATAGAGCACCACATTGAGATGCCCCTGGGGGTGGTAGTGCGTAGCCGCCCTTACAGGCTACCTGAACACAAAAAAAAGGTGGTTCGGGAAGAACTTCAGACCATGCTTGAAATGGGCATCGTCGAGGAGTCCCACAGTGACTGGAGCAGCCCGGTGGTCTTGGTACCCAAGGCCGACGGGTCGGTCCGGTTCTGTGTAGACTATAGGAAAGTCAACGCGGTGTCTAAATTTGACGCGTACCCAATGCCTCGTATTGACGAGCTGCTCGATCGACTAGCCACGGCTCACTTTTATTCGACACTGGATTTGACGAAGGGATATTGGCAGATCCCCTTGACTCCACTATCCCGAGAAAAAACGGCCTTTTCCACACCGTTTGGGTTACACCAATTCGTCACACTTCCGTTTGGGCTGTTTGGGGCGCCCGCTATGTTTCAGCGGCTGATGGACCGGGTCCTCCGCCCCCACGCCACCTATGCGGCCGCCTATCTTGATGACATCATCATATATAGTAATGACTGGCCGAGGCACTTGGAACACCTAAGGGCCGTCCTTAGGTCGCTGAGGTGAGCAGGTCTCACAGCCAACCCAAAGAAGTGTGCGATTGGGCGGGTGGAAGTACGGTATCTGGGCTTCCACTTGGGCAACGGGCAGGTGCGTCCCCAAATTAACAAGACCGCAGCAATTGCGGCCTGCCCGAGGCCCAAGACCAAAAAGGGGGTGAGACAGTTCCTGGGGCTGGCTGGCTATTATCGTAGGTTTATACCTAATTATTTGGACGTCACCAGCCCGCTGATTGATCTCACTAAAAAGGGGGCACCAGATCGGGTCCAGTGGACGGAGCAATGCCAGCGGGCTTTCTCAGAGGTAAAGGCTGCACTGTGTGGGGGGCCACTTCTACACTCCCCTGACTTTTCTCTCCCCTTTATGTTGCAGACCGATGCGTCGGACAGAGGGCTGGGGGCGGTTTTGTCCCAGGAGGTGGAGGGGGAGGACCGCCCCGTCCTGTATATCAGCAGGAAGCTGTCGGTGCGTGAGGGGCACTACAGCACCATAGAGAAAGAGTGTCTGGCCATCAAGTGGGCGGTCCTCACCCTCCAGTACTACCTGCTGGGGCGCCCTTTCACCCTCTGTTCGGACCACGCGCCCCTCCAGTGGCTCCACCGCATGAAAGATGCCAACGCGCGGATCACCCGTTGGTATCTGGCACTCCAACCCTTTAATTTCAAGGTGGTCCACAGGCCGGGGGCGCAGATGGTCGTGGCGGACTTCCTCTCCCGCCAAGGGGGGGGGGGAGTTGGCTGCAGGCCGGACAGCCGCCCGGCCTGAGTCGGGCGGTGGGGGTATGTGGCAGCGGGGGCGTGGTCAAGCGCCGGTCTGTGACAGGAGGGCGGAGTCAGGGAAGGTGAGTGGCAGAATCACTACACCTGAGAGCAATTAACCTGTGTTTGTGTGTCTTCCCAGTGACCGCGCCCTATATAGGGAGGGAGAGCAGAGAGCAGAGGAGCTCTTCCCTGAACAGACACCCGTCGTGTGTGTGTGTGTCTGTCTGAGCGGATGTTATGCTGAAAAGTGTGACAATAAATACTAAATTGGAACTTGATCTCTGTCCTGCCGTCCTCTGTGCTCCACCCACCTGCTCCGAACTCCCACAAGAAATAAACCACGGTGGTAATTGAGCGTTCGAAATGTGTAGCCGTCACGGGAGGGTGAGACAACCAGCTAGCTTTAGCTTTACAGTGACTTCGGTTCATTTCAGCTTTTTAAACATCAAATAACTTCTGGACCATTGTCCATTTTTGTTATTTTCTAGAGAAACGTGACACTGTGATTGTCTCCATAACCTCGTAACTCATTTTATGGCCACGATTTTCTCCAACTTTGATAAAAATTAAACTCTGGGAATCTGAAAAAAAATTCATTCAGCCATGAGTGCAGAGACAGTTGCATCAGTGGTGTTTTATTGGACCGTGTTTTGGTTTCACTCGGAAAAAAAAGACATTAGTCACATTTTAGAAAGTAGAAACTGAGTCAAAAGAATTTTTGAGGTGCAGCTACCAGATGAGTACTGTGTTTACAGGTGTGTTCTTGTGTTACTTTATGTTCTCAAACCGGGCCTCATTCTGCACAGCTGTCAGTGAGAGGCTCAACAGGAAGTGCTCAAAAGGAAGTGGCCCCAATCCGGCTTCACTGCTCTCCATTCAAACCCTTTGGAGTGGCTCCGTCTCCTCTTTTTATTGTCTATGAAATAAACAAAGGATGATGTTTTTAACTCTTCAGCAAGGCAACGATTTACTTGCTGTCCTACATCACCAGACTTTCTGGGGGGGGGTGTCCCCAAACTCTATAATTCTCCTCCTCAATCTCTCTGTGACTGCTGGTCATTCTCAATTTTCAAATCTCAATTGAAGAGTTATCTTCTCCACAAATGTTTCTCTTCCATTCTGACTGCCCAGTCCCCCCACCCCCACCCCTACTGTTAAGTGACCTTGGGACTGTGAAAAATACTATAGAAATTCATCATCATCATCAGGTGACGGTGTGTGTTTTTAAATGCCATCGTGTTCCATGTACTCCAGTGAAACATCAGGACTGTGTGAAGAAACAGACACCACCCAAACGGAACCACAGCTATGTACTAATGTTCAGAAAGCCGATTTTGTAGTCATGATCCATTCTTATTGTCTTTGTGAATTTTCTGTGGCTTCTTTGTAAACAAAACTTTGCTTTATTTCCTCTACAGCTTACACAAAATGACCCATCTACAACACACCACTGTAGCTTCTCCATCCCGCGACCTGAACACACAGCACAGGAGCTGCGTAAGTTTAACCGTTTACTGGGAAATATACTGCAAAATGAGGAAAGTGAAATCCAGGATGATGGACATGGACAAAAACCATCGACTCACATCATTTGAGAAACTGCTTACCTTTAAACTAACAAAAAAAAAAGATCTCCATAAATATGCCACAGTGTGGTGGAGATGAACACAAGGGCAGGATTTTAATTAAACAAAGAATAAACTGAACAAAATAATAATCATACAGAGCGAGAGCTAAAGACCACATGGCACCAAACACACAACAGTCAGAGTTTAAACGGGAACAATAATCAACAGGAAACACGGGGCATGTGATTAAAGGGGCATGTGACAGGGTCATGTGATCTGTAGTAGGCTGATGGGGCTGTTGGGTAACGAAGACCAGAGTGGCCCAAACCAGCACTGACGTGACACACCCCTTTTAAAATGTTAGTATTTTCTATTTTAAAAAAGTAAACAGTTTTGACCGTTTAATTTTATTCATTTTAATGAAACAAATCATCGTGGTTTTAAATTTTGGGTTAAAAATTTAAGCAGACAAGAAAAAAAAATATCACCACCTTATATTCAGGTCATGATGAAAATGAATGTTGTGGAAAATCTGGACTGTGCAGTTGATGAAATTTTACAGCCCTTAATAATATTTAAAATACACACAGACTAATTGTAATCCTAAATAAATTGTGTTGGTTTCTAGAAGCAATGTTTTTGACCAAATAATCAGCTGTAAAATTCCATCATTGTCCAACACAAAGCAGCTGCTTGGTGACCTGCACAAGTCAGGGAATGAACTTCACCAGGAAGATCATCTTCAGCATCGCAGGAGCACTGTTGTTATTTTTATTTCCTCATTAACCTCCTGATGGTGTTGATATTGCACATGATGAGGCTGATTAAGATCTTCTTACAGCCTGGAGGGAGTTTTATTCTGGTGTTAAACCCAGATTATAAAATCATGAGCAGCTCAGCAGCTGCCGATACCAGTGAAGTGCAGATCTTTAGGATAAGAACTGAGCTCCTTTTAACAGATGCACAAAATGGATGAATGTGTTATTTTACATCACATGCCTCTTTTCCACCAGGGCAGTTCCAGGGCCAGTGCCTTATCTTGAACCGGTTCTTCACTTTTCAACAGCCATAGAACTGGCTCTCAGCCAGGAAAACTGGTTCAAGAGTGGCACTAAATTTTTGAGGGTCTAGAACCAAGAACCTCCTATATCAGAGGCGAGGGATGGGATTATCATGGCCAACAAGACCAGATAAAACGTCGTGACAACCATATTTAAAAAAAAACAAAGCTAGTGTAGAATTTATTCTCACTAATCCAGAGAAGAAGAAGAAAAAGAGATGATATTGTCTGCCGTTGTTGTTGTTGTGCTTGGTGCTAGGCAAGGCAAGGCAAGTTTATTTATATAGCACATTTCATACACAATGGCAGTTCAATGTGCTTTACAGAAGTAAAAACAAAAACAGTAAACAATAGAGAAATAAAATTACATAAAATAATTTTATTTTTATTCTAAAACAATTAATTAAAAGAATTAAAAGAAAATAATAAGAATTAAACAATAGCAAAAATAAAATAATAAAATGAAGTAGTAGTTCAAATAAGATGAGAAAGAAAAAAAACAGCAGAATAGAATAAAGAATAAAATAGGATAAAGTTAAAGTAAATTTAAAACATGCAGAGAAGTAAAGATTATAAAGAATGTAAAGAAGACAATATTAATTATTTAACAGAAAGCATCTGAAAACAGCTTGGTCTTTAACCTAGATTTGAAGCTGCCAACAGCAGGAGCATTTTTAATGTCCTCTGGGAGTTGGTTCCATAGCTGTACTGCATAGTAGCTAAAAGCTGCTTCACCACACTTTATTT
Organism: Neoarius graeffei; assembly: GCF_027579695.1. Taxonomy (NCBI): domain Eukaryota; kingdom Metazoa; phylum Chordata; class Actinopteri; order Siluriformes; family Ariidae; genus Neoarius; species Neoarius graeffei. Next base: position 1,296,180 of record NC_083583.1, on the reverse strand, counting down.
TAACAACTGGTTTTAATAGTAAATTTTTCTGTTTTGATCTGGTAGATCTGATTGGGTTAGGCTGCTGCAACATATCAGAGAGGTAATTGGGCCCTGTACCATTTTGGGCCCTGTACCATAGTGACATTAGCAGTGGGTCTAGCGGCTGTGAAAGTGGAGACGTACATTCTGATGTAAAGATGTAGCTCTATGGTGCTTCTCTAGCTCATGGAAAAGCAAACCAGTTCTTAGAAAGTTCACATGTTGAACCAGCTCTGAACCAGCACTAGCACCAGCCCAGAACTAGCACTTGGTTCACTTTGGCAGAAAAGGGGTAAGGGTCGTGAACCTCAGTACATCTGTAAACACTTGCGTAACTGTTGATTCCAGCTGAAGATGAGATGGCTCAGCTACAGACCAGATTAAAGCAGATGGAAGTCCAGAGGGAGAGAACACCAAAATCTGTCCAACATCCTACAAGGTAAAAAACCCAAACTTCTCACCTGAGTGTTCTCAGAGTTCACAGAAGAACAGCTTCATCCTCATAACCAACTCACTGAGTACCAGAACACAGCTCATAATGATACGTGTGTTGTCCTGGTTACAGATGTCGTGAGTACAGAAGTGGACGGGAGGAGATAAAAGTCCAGAACCTGAGGAAGATCACGCACATGTTAGTGGAGGGACGGCTGCTGGAAGACGTCACCCCTGAGGTGGAAGCTGAGGAAACCTCATATTCTGCAGACTGGGAAGGTAAAACATCACCTACTGAGCTGTTTAAACTCCTAATGTCATTTTCCCTGTGAAGGTTCTTATTCTGAATCCAGGATCCCTGCTTAACGTGACCGAACTAGTCTGGAGAGCATCTGAAGAGCCTCCATTTCTCATGAAAGTCTCAAATGATTTGAAAGACATTCTTATGCATGTGCAATTTTGTTCTTTGTCCTCCTCAGGTTATCCAGAGGAGACCTTTCCTCAGTATGAGGTGCCGCTTTACAGGCATCGATATCCAAGTGTCATCTTTGAGGAGCCATATGGAGATGTTCCTACACCTGAGGAAGTGGCTGAAAGAATGGAGAGAGAAGAAGAGGATGAAAAGAATGAAGAAAGGACAGAAGAAGTGAAAGATGAGTCCAGTGAAGATGAAGATGGTCCTCAAGGGATGAAGGATGATGATGAACTCAAACAGGCACAATACGAAAAAGAAGAAGAAACAGATGATAATGAAGGTGATGCTGATGAAGAAGATTATAACCAGGATGAAGAGGAAGAGGAGGAAGTTGGTGAAGACCAACCTGGTCTGGCTCAAAGTTCTGCTGATGAAGAGGAGATGCCAAATTCACCAGGAAATCAGAATGAAGGAGAAACACCCAGCAGGAGAAAACAGATCACATTCAGTCATCACAGGCACGTCTTCCATTATCCACAAGGAGGCGCTGTTGGCTGCAGTTATGAAGATGAGGAGGTGGAGGAAGACGCTCCTGAAGAGGATGATGATGATGATGAGCAGGAAGATAAACAGAATGAAGATAATGATCTGAAGCAGATGGAGATGGAGAGTGAGGAGGATGACCCGCTGATGGAGGCTGAGCGTCTGGGCTTCAGCACTCAATTCACATGTGATCCTGAAGAACAGGAAATTGATCTAATTGACTTCCTTCTCACATACAAGCCTGAAGCTTTGATTAATTCCAACCAATCAGGAGTAGCCGAAGCTCCAGGGCTCAGGATGCGCTACAAGAACCAGAAGAAGGAAATCTGACCTACTCTGTCGTCACTGTCCGGACCAAATCCATCTTTATTTATGGAATCCAGGCTTTAGTATGGTGGCTGGGAAGGAAAAAACAAAATTACAAAATGTGAAACACTTTTACATTTTATAAAACAAAATTACATTAGCGGGCGGCACGGTGGTGTAGTGGTTAGCGCTGTCGCCTCACAGCAAGAAGGTCTGGGTTCGAGCCCCGTGGCCGGCGAGGGCCTTTCTGTGCGGAGTTTGCATGTTCTCCCCGTGTCCCCGTGGGTTTCCTCCGGGTGCTCCGGTTTCCCCCACAGTCCAAAGACATGCAGGTTAGGTTAACTGGTGACTCTAAATTGAGCGTAGGTGTGAATGTGAGTGTGAATGGTTGTCTGTGTCTATGTGTCAGCCCTGTGATGACCTGGCGACTTGTCCAGGGTGTACCCCGCCTTTCGCCCGTAGTCAGCTGGGATAGGCTCCAGCTCGCCTGCGACCCTGTAGAACAGGATAAAGCGGCTACAGATAATGAGATGAATTACATTAGCAAAACACTTTTACCAATGACAAAACAAATTTACATCTTAGAAAACAAATTGACAAGACACAAAGCCCTTTTACAAGCACTGAGACAAATTTACAAATGAAAATCTTCATGGAAGGGGAATGTACCAAATACCGCAAGCGACCTGGAAGTACGGTGGCCAGGAAGTGATAGAGTGAGTGGTCAATTCATGTTCCCTGTGTCTGAAATCACTCACTACTCACTACATAGTCCTCTATATAGAATTCCCTATATAGTGAGTAAGGAGTAGTGAATGAGTGAGTGATTTCAGACACAGCCATTGTCTTGTTCCCTGTGCGCTTGGTCCTTCTGTCTGGTCGGTGTCCTTTAAAAATTCTTGTAAAAGGGTTTTGTGTCTTGTCAATTTGTTTTCAAAGATGTAAATTTGTTTTGTCCTTGGTAAAAGTGTTTTGCTAATGTAATTTTGTTTTATAAAATGTAAAAGTATTTCACATTTTGTAATTTTGTTTTGCACTTCCTGGCCACCATACTTTAATGATGATTTACTTTTACTGTGAAAAAAAAATCAACTCAGAGAGCCGTGTGTATTTTCTCAGTATTTTTGATTCCACTATCTACAGAGCATTAAAGTGTCATTTATGAACATGACTTTAGATCCCTGGGCGGAGCCCATGTACGTGGGCTAGTGACAAGCCCAGGTAAGTTAAAGTGCATATTCTGGACCAATTTAGTTTTTTTTATATGAAAGTATGTCCCTTTACACGCTCATCCAGAAGGGTAATTTTGCACAAAGCCATCTGTCTACAGTATAAAAAATAAAATAACAAAACGCATCTGGAAAAATCCCAAGGGAGTCTGGAGCCAGATTCGTGACGTCACCTGCGGAAGCGCCAGCAGGCTGCTAGAGCTTTGCACGGTTTCAGTGCACAGCCTGTGTAGACCAAGTGCTCCCATTTCTCTCTCATTGTCCGGGCTTTTGGTAAACGATGAGTACTAATCCCATCATGATTGGTGTTGCTACACCCTCCTACGATACATCTGTTAACCATTTTAATAATTACATGATAACGTTGAAGAAATTTGCAGAAAACCACCAGGCCATTTTCTCATAAACAAACTAGCGCTGATGTAGGATTCAGAAGGAGGCGTCCTGCAGATGACGTCGCGAAAATCAATGTTTCCCGGGAAATTCAAATGCAAAGTTTTTTCAGAGGTGGGCCAGTTCACCTCAAATTGCTTGATTTCAACTGAATTTTTCTGGTATTGCGCAAGGTAAAAAAATGCAGAGAATGCAGAATGTTACAGATATTTGACCAAAGTTTAATATAAAATAGGAGAATTACATTGATCTTGCTCCTGAATTTACCCATGATATGCCCATCTAGTATGGGCGCTGTGTGAGATGGCTGCCTTTCCAGTAGCTCTGTAGTTTTTAGCTCTTTAAACCTCTTTTTTCCACCATTTTTTACTTTTCTGCTCTTCTTACAAAGACATAGTGTGTTTTACTTATATCACATGGATATTTTTAACTTTAACACGCAACCAGGAGCCAGTTTTCTCACTTATTCAAGAGAGGAGTTGCTGGCCCTGAAAACAATGGGATGAGCCGGGATACGACACCCTATCCCAGCCGAGCTGAGGAGGAAACCCAGGGGCTGCAAAGCTGGAGCTAAGCTAAAGGCTAGGCTAGCGGACAACCGGCGGCACTGCAAACCATCCATTCCCTCCGTTATCATGGGGAATGTGAACTCGCTGCCGAATAAAGCTGACGAGCTTTCCGCTCTGAACAACCAGCGGATTTACTTATTTATCTTTACGGAGACATGGCTAACACACCTTGTACCGGATGCTAATGTGGACCTGTGGGGATTCACTGCTGTGAGAGCCAACAGAGACACTAACACATGTGGGAAAAACAAAGGTGGGGGACTCATCATTTATGTTAACAACCGCTGGTGTAACTCAGGACATATCTCCTTAAAGACAGTTTGATGTTGCCCGGACTTGGAGCTGCTAGCCATTAGCCTGCGGCCATATTATCTGCCGAGGGAGTTCAGTCACATGATCACCATCTGTGTTTACATCCCTCTGAGGGCAGACGCAGCTGCTGCATGTGAGAGGATTCACTCTGTCACAGCAAGGCTGCAGACACAGCACCCTGAGGCATTTATCATCATTTCTGGGGACTTTAATCATGCTACTTTGGACTCTACTTTGGCTGCTTTTTACCAGGCTGTGGACTGTCCAACAAGGAACAACAGGACAATTGACTTGCTGTATGCTAATGTGAGGGATGCATACAGAGCCACACCCCTCCCTCCCCCCACTAGGGAAGTCTGACCACAACCTGGTTCATCTACAGCTGAAGTACACTCCCCTGGTTCAAAGGCAGCCTGCAACAACTAGCTCCATCAGGGGGTGGTCCCCTGAAATGGAAGATGCCCTCAGGGACTGCTATGATATCACGGACTGGGATGTGCTGCTTAGCCCACACTGTGAGGATATCAGTGTTGTTTTCGTTAATGATGACGATGACGAAATGATTTTGTTAATGCACCTTTTTTTATGACTAAAACGAGACAGTGACGAGCTAAACATAACTCTTTGATCACGAAAATATGACGAGACATATCTGTTGTTTTCGTTGACGAGACGAGACGAAAATGTTAGTGGGTTGGCTATAGGACGATCAAAATGCATGGCGTTTCCTCCAGTGGTGCGTGCAATCAGTCTGCCAATTGCTGAAAATATCAGCAATGCACCTGCATCCTGTCCTTGTTTGGTCATGCCCACCACCAGGCATGTCCGGGCACAGTGCACACCGGGGCAGCCACACACAGTTCATGGACCATGGCAGCAGCAATGCCAGCACAAGGCCTTGGTGGGCGGAAAAAACGTGATGATTTATGGACATACTTTACACATAATCCAGCAGAAAATAAAACAGAATGCCTTGTAGTGGGAGACAGAGGTACACGCTGTGGCTATAAACTATGTGGCAAAAATACAACCAACCTCAAGAGGCATCTAAAGGCTCACCATGTTGCTATTTCTGCGACAGTAAATTAACGTGACAAGAAGTCCTTAACAGATTGTGTATACGTTTCCTAGCTTTGGTTAATGTCACTCAACAATCAGTCTGTGATGAATTTCCTATGAAATTTTCCAAAACACCGTGACCTGGCAAAAATGAATGGGACCACTAGCTTCATGCTAAAGTTGGCTTGGTTAAGCTAACTTAACTTCAATTACCATGTCATGAGTAAAACTTGTCCTGCAGGGGTTATTGGTGGGACAGCAACTGAATGCTTTGTCATATATTGACCCATATTTGAGTTACTGTGAAACATACGGGGGGAACTGTAGCTTTTCAGACCTGTTGCTGGGCTTTAATATGTCTAAATGAGCAGCAGCACACCTGGCTACTCTAACGTTAGCAGCATGTTTAGCCATCATATTTACATTAATGGACAGCGTGGTCATCTTCTAGTTGTGTGTTCATCATGACATGTTTGTGCTTTATCAGTGCATTGTGACATGTTAAACGGAGGCAGAAACACGAGTCTGTGAACAATGGAGCATGAACACTAGACAGCTTTTATGTAGAGAGTATACACACTAGACAGTGTTTATGGAGAGAGTATACACACTAGACAGCGTTTATGTAGAGAGTATACACACTAGACAGCGTTTCTGTAGAGAGTATACACACTAGACAGCATTTATGTAGAGAGCATGCACAATAGACAGCGTTTATGTAGAGTATGCACACTAGACAGCGATTATGTAGAGAGTATACACACTAGACAGCGTTTATGTAGAGAGCATGCACACCTAGACAGCGTTTATGTAGAGTATACACACTAGACAGCGTTGATGTAGAGAGCATGCACACTAGACAGCGTTTATGTAGAGTATACACACTAGACAGCGTTTATGTAGAGAGTATACACACTAGACAGCGTTTATGTAGAGAGCATACACACTAGACAGCATTTATGTAGAGAGCATGCACACTAGACAGCGTTTATGTAGAGTATACACACTAGACAGCGTTTATGTAGAGAGTATACACACTAGACAGCGTTTATGTAAAGAGCATGCACACTAGACAGCGTTTATGTAGAGAGCATGCACACTAGACAGCGTTTATGTAGAGAGCATGCACACTAGACAGCGTTTATGTAGAGAGTATACACACTAGACAGCGTTTATGTAGAGAGCATGCACACTAGACAGCGTTTATGTAGAGAGTATACACACTAGACAGCGTTGATGTAGAGAGCATGCACACTAGACAGCATTTATGTAGAGAGTATGCACACTAGACAGCGTTTATGTAGAGAGTATACACACTAGACAGCGTTTATGTAGAGTATACACACTAGACAGCGTTTATGTAGAGAGCATGCACACTAGACAGCGTTTATGTAGAGACAGACGCGCAGCTTGTGAACAGGCAAGGCAGGCAACTGCTTGGGGCCCCCTGGCCCAGGGGCCCCCGAGAGTTGGGGCCTGAGGGCTTATTTATTTTGTTTTTTATTGTTTTTATTGTACTTTACCATTGTATTTTCACATTTGGAATTTAAAAAAAATTTGGTGTCAGATTATTTATAACATATTGGTGATGAACACTGGTCAGAAGGGCCCCCTGGAAATTTTTGCTTGGGGCCACAACAGACTCAAGAATCGCCTCTGTGTAGAGAGTATACACACTAGACAGCGATTATGTAGACAGTATACAAACTAGACAGCGTTTATGTAGAGAGTATACACACTAGACAGCGTTTATGTAGAGAGTATACACACTAGACAGCGTTTATGTAGAGTATACACACTAGACAGCGTTTATGTAGAGAGTATACACACTAGACAGCGTTTATGTAGAGTATACACACTAGACAGCGTTTATGTAGAGAGTATACACACTAGACAGCGTTTATGTAGAGAGCATGCACACTAGACAGCGTTTATGTAGAGAGCATGCACACTAGACAGCGTTTATGTAGAGAGTATACACACTAGACAGCGTTTATGTAGAGTATACACACTAGACAGCATTTATGTAGAGAGTATACACACTAGACAGCGTTTATGTAGAGTATACACACTAGACAGCGTTTATGTACAGTATACACACTAGACAGCGTTTATGTAGAGAGTATACACACTAGACAGCGTTTATGTAGACAGTATACACACTAGACAGCGTTTATGTAGAGTATACACACTAGACAGCGTTTATGTAGACAGTATACACACTAGACAGCGTTTATGTAGAGAGTATACACACTAGACAGCGTTTATGTAGACAGTATACACACTAGACAGCGTTTATGTAGAGAGTATACACACTAGACAGCGTTTATGTAGACAGTATACACACTAGACAGCGTTTATGTAGAGAGTATACACACTAGACAGCGTTTATGTAGACAGTATACACACTAGACAGCGTTTATGTAGAGTATACACACTAGACAGCGTTTATGTAGACAGTATACACACTAGACAGCGTTTATGTAGAGTAAACACACTAGACAGCGTTTATGTAGAGAGCATGCACACTAGACAGTGTTTATGTAGAGTATACACACTAGACAGCGTTTATGTAGACAGTATACACACTAGACAGCGTTTATGTAGAGTATACACACTAGACAGCGTTTATGTAGACAGTATACACACTAGACAGCGTTTATGTAGACAGTATACACACTAGACAGCGTTTATGTAGAGAGTATACACACTAGACAGCGTTTATGTAGACAGTATACACACTAGACAGCGTTTATGTAGAGAGTATACACACTAGACAGCGTTTATGTAGACAGTATACACACTAGACAGCGTTTATGTAGAGAGTATACACACTAGACAGCGTTTATGTAGACAGTATACACACTAGACAGCGTTTATGTAGAGTATACACACTAGACAGCATTTATGTAGAGAGTATACACACTAGACAGCGTTTATGTAGAGTATACACACTAGACAGCGTTTATGTAGAGAGCATGCACACTAGACAGCGTTTATGTAGAGAGTATACACACGACAGCGTTTATGTAGAGTATACACACTAGACAGCGTTTATGTAGAGAGTATACACACTAGACAGCGTTTATGTAGAGAGTATACACACTAGACAGCGTTTATGTAGAGAGCATGCACACTAGTGTTTATGTAGAGAGTATACACACTAGACAGCGTTTATGTAGAGAGTATACACACTAGACAGCATTTATGTAGAGAGTATACACACTAGACAGCGTTTATGTAGAGAGTATACACACTAGACAGCATTTATGTAAAGAGCATACACACTAGTGTTTATGTAGAGAGTATACACACTAGACAGCGTTTATGTAGAGAGTATACACACTAGACAGCGTTTATGTAGAGAGCATGCACACTAGTGTTTATGTAGAGAGTATACACACTAGACAGCGTTTATGTAGAGAGTATACACACTAGACAGCGTTTATGTAGAGAGTATACACACTAGACAGCGTTTATGTAGAGAGCATGCACACTAGTGTTTATGTAGAGAGTATACACACTAGACAGCGTTTATGTAGAGAGTATACACACTAGACAGCATTTATGTAGAGAGTATACACACTAGACAGCATTTATGTAGAGAGTATACACACTAGACAGCGTTTATGTAGAGAGCATACACACTAGTGTTTATGTAGAGAGTATACACACTAGACAGCGTTTATGTAGAGAGTATACACACTAGACAGCATTTATGTAGAGAGTATACACACTAGACAGCGTTTATGTAAAGAGCATGCACACTAGACAGCGTTTATGTAGAGAGCATACACACTAGACAGCGTTTATGTAGAGAGCATGCACACTAGACAGCGTTTATGTAGAGAGTATACACACTAGACAGCGTTTATGTAGAGAGTATACACACTAGACAGCGTTTATGTAGAGAGCATACACACTAGTGTTTATGTAGAGAGTATACACACTAGACAGCGTTTATGTAGAGAGTATACACACTAGACAGCATTTACTTAGAGAGCGTGCACACTAGACAGCGTTTATGTAGAGAGTATGCACACTAGACAGCGTTTATGTAGAGAGTATACACACTAGACAGCGTTTATGTAGAGAGCATGCACACTAGACAGCGTTTATGTAGAGTATACACACTAGACAGCGTTTATGTAGAGAGTATACACACTAGACAGCGTTTATGTAGAGAGTATACACACTAGACAGCATTTATGTATAGAGCATGCACACTAGACAGCGTTTATGTAGAGTATACACACTAGACAGCGTTTATGTAGAGAGTATACACACTAGACAGCATTTATGTAAAGAGCATGCACACTAGACAGCGTTTATGTAGAGAGTATACACACTAGACAGCATTTATGTAGAGAGCATGCACACTAGACAGCGTTTATGTAGAGTATACACACTAGACAGCGTTTATGTAGAGAGTATACACACTAGACAGCGTTTATGTAAAGAGCATGCACACTAGACAGCGTTTATGTAGAGAGCATGCACACTAGACAGCGTTTATGTAGAGAGCATGCACACTAGACAGCGTTTATGTAGACAGTATACACACTAGACAGCGTTTATGTAGAGAGTATACACACTAGACAGCGTTTATGTAGACAGTATACACACTAGACAGCGTTTATGTAGAGTATACACACTAGACAGCGTTTATGTAGACAGTATACACACTAGACAGCGTTTATGTAGAGTAAACACACTAGACAGCGTTTATGTAGAGAGCATGCACACTAGACAGTGTTTATGTAGAGAGTATACACACTAGACAGCGTTTATGTAGACAGTATACACACTAGACAGCGTTTATGTAGAGTATACACACTAGACAGCGTTTATGTAGACAGTATACACACTAGACAGCGTTTATGTAGAGAGTATACACACTAGACAGCGTTTATGTAGACAGTATACACACTAGACAGCGTTTATGTAGAGAGTATACACACTAGACAGCGTTTATGTAGACAGTATACACACTAGACAGCGTTTATGTAGAGACTATACACACTAGACAGCGTTTATGTAGACAGTATACACACTAGACAGCGTTTATGTAGAGTATACACACTAGACAGCGTTTATGTAGAGAGTATACACACTAGACAGCGTTTATGTAGAGTATACACACTAGACAGCGTTTATGTAGAGAGCATGCACACTAGACAGCGTTTATGTAGAGAGTATACACACGACAGCGTTTATGTAGAGTATACACACTAGACAGCGTTTATGTAGAGAGTATACACACTAGACAGCGTTTATGTAGAGAGTATACACACTAGACAGCGTTTATGTAGAGAGCATGCACACTAGTGTTTATGTAGAGAGTATACACACTAGACAGCGTTTATGTAGAGAGTATACACACTAGACAGCATTTATGTAGAGAGTATACACACTAGACAGCGTTTATGTAGAGAGTATACACACTAGACAGCGTTTATGTAGAGAGTATACACACTAGACAGCATTTATGTAAAGAGCATACACACTAGTGTTTATGAAGAGAGTATACACACTAGACAGCGTTTATGTCGAGAGTATACACACTAGACAGCGTTTATGTAGAGAGCATGCACACTAGTGTTTATGTAGAGAGTATACACACTAGACAGCGTTTATGTAGAGAGTATACACACTAGACAGCGTTTATGTAGAGAGTATACACACTAGACAGCATTTATGTAGAGAGTATACACACTAGACAGCGTTTATGTAGAGAGCATACACACTAGACAGCGTTTATGTAGAGAGTATACACACTAGTGTTTATGTAGAGAGTATACACACTAGACAGCGTTTATGTAGAGAGTATACACACTAGACAGCATTTATGTAGAGAGTATACACACTAGACAGCGTTTATGTAGAGAGTATACACAATAGACAGCATTTATGTAAAGAGCATGCACACTAGACAGCGTTTATGTAGAGAGCATACACACTAGACAGCGTTTATGTAGAGAGTATACACACTAGACAGCGTTTATGTAAAGAGCATGCACACTAGACAGCGTTTATGTAGAGAGCATACACACTAGACAGCGTTTATGTAGAGAGCATGCACACTAGACAGCGTTTATGTAGAGAGTATACACACTAGACAGCGTTTATGTAGAGAGTATACACACTAGACAGCGTTTATGTAGAGAGCATACACACTAGTGTTTATGTAGAGAGTATACACACTAGACAGCGTTTATGTAGAGAGTATACACACTAGACAGCATTTACTTAGAGAGCGTGCACACTAGACAGCGTTTATGTAGAGAGTATGCACACTAGACAGCGTTTATGTAGAGAGTATACACACTAGACAGCGTTTATGTAGAGAGCATGCACACTAGACAGCGTTTATGTAGACAGTATACACACTAGACAGCGTTTATGTAGAGAGTATACACACTAGACAGCGTTTATGTAGAGTATACACACTAGACAGCGTTTATGTAGAGAGTATACACACTAGACAGCGTTTATGTAGAGTATACACACTAGACAGCGTTTATGTAGAGAGTATGCACACTAGACAGCGTTTATGTAGAGAGTATACACACTAGACAGCATTTATGTAGAGAGCATGCACACTAGACAGCGTTTATGTAGAGTATACACACTAGACAGCGTTTATGTAGAGAGTATACACACTAGACAGCATTTATGTAAAGAGCATGCACACTAGACAGCGTTTATGTAGAGAGTATACACACTAGACAGCATTTATGTAGAGAGCATGCACACTAGACAGCGTTTATGTAGAGAGCATGCACACTAGACAGCGTTTATGTAGAGAGCATGCACACTAGACAGCGTTTATGTAGAGAGTATACACACTAGACAGCGTTTATGTAGAGAGCATGCACACTAGACAGCGTTTATGTAGAGAGTATACACACTAGACAGCGTTTATGTAGAGAGCATGCACACTAGACAGCATTTATGTAGAGAGTATGCACACTAGACAGCGTTTATGTAGAGAGTATACACACTAGACAGCGTTTATGTAGAGTATACACACTAGACAGCGTTTATGTAGAGAGCATGCACACTAGACAGCGTTTATGTAGAGACAGACGCGCAGCTTGTGAACAGGCAAGGCAGGCAACTGCTTGGGGCCCCCTGGCCCAGGGGCCCCCGAGAGTTGGGGCCTGAGGGCTTATTTATTTTGTTTTTTATTGTTTTTATTGTACTTTACCATTGTATTTTCACATTTGGAATTTAAAAAAAATTTGGTGTCAGATTATTTATAACATATTGGTGATGAACACTGGTCAGAAGGGCCCCCTGGAAATTTTTGCTTGGGGCCACAACAGACTCAAGAATCGCCTCTGTGTAGAGAGTATACACACTAGACAGCGTTTATGTAGACAGTATACAAACTAGACAGCGTTTATGTAGAGAGTATACACACTAGACAGCGTTGATGTAGAGAGTATACACACTAGACAGCGTTTATGTAGAGAGTATACACACTAGACAGCGTTTATGTAGAGAGTATACACACTAGACAGCGTTTATGTAGAGTATACACACTAGACAGCGTTTATGTAGAGAGTATACACACTAGACAGCGTTTATGTAGAGTATACACACTAGACAGCGTTTATGTAGAGAGTATACACACTAGACAGCGTTTATGTAGAGTATACACACTAGACAGCGTTTATGTAGAGAGTATACACACTAGACAGCGTTTATGTAGAGAGCATGCACACTAGACAGCGTTTATGTAGAGAGCATGCACACTAGACAGTGTTTATGTAGAGAGTATACACACTAGACAGCGTTTATGTAGAGTATACACACTAGACAGCGTTTATGTACAGTATACACACTAGACAGCGTTTATGTAGAGAGTATACACACTAGACAGCGTTTATGTAGACAGTATACACACTAGACAGCGTTTATGTAGAGTATACACACTAGACAGCGTTTATGTAGAGAGCATGCACACTAGACAGTGTTTATGTAGAGAGTATACACACTAGACAGCGTTTATGTAGACAGTATACACACTAGACAGCGTTTATGTAGAGAGTATGCACACTAGACAGCGTTTATGTAGAGTATACACACTAGACAGCGTTTATGTAGAGAGTATACACACTAGACAGCGTTTATGTAGAGTATACACACTAGACAGCGTTTATGTAGAGAGCATGCACACTAGACAGCATTTATGTAGAGAGTATACACACTAGACAGCGTTTATGTAGAGAGTATACACACTAGACAGCATTTATGTAAAGAGCATGCACACTAGACAGCGTTTATGTAGAGAGCATACACACTAGACAGCGTTTATGTAGAGAGTATACACACTAGACAGCGTTTATGTAAAGAGCATGCACACTAGACAGCGTTTATGTAGAGAGCATACACACTAGACAGCGTTTATGTAGAGAGCATGCACACTAGACAGCGTTTATGTAGAGAGTATACACACTAGACAGCGTTTATGGAGAGAGTATACACACTAGTGTTTATGTAGAGAGTATACACACTAGACAGCGTTTATGTAGAGAGTATACACACTAGACAGCGTTTATGTAGAGAGCATGCACACTAGACAGCGTTTATGTAGAGAGCATACACACTAGTGTTTATGTAGAGAGTATACACACTAGACAGCGTTTATGTAGAGAGCATACACACTAGTGTTTATGTAGAGAGTATACACACTAGACAGCATTTATGTAAAGAGCATGCACACTAGACAGCGTTTATGTAGAGAGCATACACACTAGACAGCGTTTATGTAGAGAGCATGCACACTAGACAGCGTTTATGTAAAGAGCATGCACACTAGACAGCGTTTATGTAGAGAGCATGCACACTAGACAGCGTTTATGTAGAGAGCATGCACACTAGACAGCGTTTATGTAGAGAGCATACACACTAGTGTTTATGTAGAGAGTATACACACTAGACAGCGTTTATGTAAAGAGCATGCACACTAGACAGCCTTTATGTAGAGAGCATACACACTAGACAGCGTTTATGTAGAGAGCATGCACACTAGACAGCGTTTATGTAGAGAGCATACACACTAGTGTTTATGTAGAGAGTATACACACTAGACAGCGTTTATGTAGAGAGTATACACACTAGACAGCATTTATGTAGAGAGTATACACACTAGACAGCGTTTATGTAGAGAGTATACACACTAGACAGCATTTATGTAGAGAGTATACACACTAGACAGCGTTTATGTAGAGAGTATACACACTAGACAGCATTTACTTAGAGAGCGTGCACACTAGACAGCGTTTATGTAGAGAGTATGCACACTAGACAGCGTTTATGTAGAGAGTATACACACTAGACAGCATTTATGTAGAGAGTATACACACTAGACAGCGTTTATGTAGAGAGTATACACACTAGACAGCATTTATGTAGAGAGTATACACACTAGACAATGTTTATGTAAAGAGCATGCACACTAGACAGCGTTTATGTAGAGAGCATGCACACTAGACATCGTTTATGTAGAGAGCATGCACACTAGACAGCGTTTATGTAGAGTATACACACTAGACAGCATTTATGTAGAGAGTATACACACTAGACAGCGTTTATGTAAAGAGCATGCACACTAGACAGCGTTTATGTAGAGAGCATGCACACTAGACAGCGTTTATGTAGAGAGTATACACACTAGACAGCGTTTATGTAGAGAGCATACACACTAGACAGTGTTTATGAAGAGTATACACACTAGACAGCGTTTATGTAGAGAGTATACACACTAGACAGCGTTTATGTAGAGAGTATACACACTAGACAGCGTTTATGTAGAGAGTATACACACTAGACAGCGTTTATGTAGAGAGTATACACACTAGACAGCGTTTATGTAGAGAGCGTGCACACTAGACAGCGTTTATGTAGAGAGTATACACACTAGACAGCGTTTATGTAGAGAGCGTGCACACTAGACAGCGTTTATGTAGAGAGTATACACACTAGACAGCGTTTATGTAGAGAGTATACACACTAGACCGCGTTTATGTCGAGAGTATACACACTAGACAGCGTTTATGTAGAGAGTATACACACTAGACAGCGTTTATGTAGAGTATACACACTAGACAGCGTTTATGTAGAGAGTATACACACTAGACAGCGTTTATGTAGAGAGTATACACACTAGACAGCGTTTATGTAGAGAGCATGCACATTAGACAGCATTTATGTAGAGAGCATGCACACTAGACAGCGTTTATGTAGAGAGCATACACACTAGACAGCGTTTATGTAGAGAGCATGCACATTAGACAGCATTTATGTAGAGAGCATGCAGACTAGACAGCGTTTATGTAGAGAGCATGCACACTAGACAGCGTTTATGTAGAGAGCATACACACTAGACAGCGTTTATGTAGAGAGCATGCACATTAGACAGCATTTATGTAGAGAGCATGCACACTAGACAGCGTTTATATAGAGTATACACACTAGACAGCGTTTATGTAGAGAGCATGCACACTAGACAGCGTTTATGTAGAGAGTATGCACACTAGACAGCGTTTATGTAGAGAGTATACACACTAGACAGCGTTTATGTAGAGAGCATGCACACTAGACAGCGTTTATGTAGAGAGCATGCACACTAGACAGCGTTTATGTAGAGAGCATGCACACTAGACAGCGTTTATGTAGAGAGCATGCACACTAGACAGCGTTTATGTAGAGAGCATGCACACTAGACAGCGTTTATGTAGAGAGTATGCACACTAGACAGCGTTTATGTAGAGAGTATGCACACTAGACAGCGTTTATGTAGAGAGTATGCACACTAGACAGCGTTTATGTAGAGAGTATACACACTAGACAGCGTTTATGTAGAGAGCATGCACACTAGACAGCGTTTATGTAGAGTATACACACTAGCCAGCGTTTATGTAGAGAGTATACACACTAGACAGCGTTTATGTAGAGAGTATACACACTAGACAGCGTTTATGTAGAGTATACACACTAGCCAGCGTTTATGTAGAGAGCATACACACTAGACAGCGTTTATGTAGAGAGCATGCACACTAGACAGCGTTTATGTAGAGTATACACACTAGCCAGCGTTTATGTAGAGAGCATACACACTAGACAGCGTTTATGTAGAGAGTATACACACTAGACAGCGTTTATGTAGAGAGCATGCACACTAGACAGCGTTTATGTAGAGTATACACACTAGACAGCGTTTATGTAGACAGCATGCACACTAGACAGCATTTATGTAGAGAGTATACACACTCTACATGCTCTCTACATAAACGCTGTCTAGTGTGTATACTCTACATAAACGCTGTCTAGTGTGTATACTCTCTACATAAACACTGTCTAGTGTGCATGCTCCCTACATAAACGCTGTCTAGTGTGTATACTCTCTACATAAATGTTGTTTAGTGTGCATGCTCTCTACATAAACGCTGTCTAGTGTGTATACTCTCTACATAAACGCTGTCTAGTGTGTATACTCTCTACATAAACGCTGTCTAGTGTGTATACTCTACATAAACGCTGTCTAGTGTGTATACTCTACATAAACGCTGTCTAGTGTGCACGCTCTCTACATAAACGCTGTCTAGTGTGTAATAATATAACATAGCTGACCTTGTTTGAATATGAATAAGAAAAACGAGATAATCAACACTAGACAGCGTTTATGTAGAGAGCATGCACACTAGACAGCGTTTATGTACAGTATACACACTAGACAGCGTTTATGTAGAGAGCATGCACACTAGACAGCGTTTATGTAGAGAGCATGCACACTAGACAGTGTTTATGTAGAGAGTATACACACTAGACAGCGTTTATGTACAGTATACACACTAGACAGCGTTTATGTACAGTATACACACTAGACAGCGTTTATGTAGAGAGCATGCACACTAGACAGCGTTTATGTAGAGAGCATGCACACTAGACAGCATTTATGTAGAGAGCATGCACACTAGACAGCGTTTATGTAGAGAGCATGCACACTAGACAGCGTTTATGTAGAGAGCATACACACTAGACAGCGTTTATGTAGAGAGCATGCACACTAGACAGCGTTTATGTAGAGAGCATGCACACTAGACAGCGTTTATGTAGAGCATGCACACTAGACAGCGTTTATGTAGAGAGCATGCACACTAGACAGCGTTTATGTAGAGACCTGTCATCGCATCTGCGTGTGCGCAACGCCTAGACGCACTGCTGTCACCAAGTCACTTTGTCCCAAATGGAATTGACATGCTGTATAAAGTAGCAACTTTCCTTACTCCAAAGCTGCGTCATCTTTGGATGATCAATGCAAATGAAAGCCAATACGTGACGGAAGCTGTGAAAGAGATGACTGAGGAGTTGGGGTTTGATGTCCAAACTGATGAAAGCGCGGAGCCACCTCCACCTAAAAAGGTCACTTTTCGTGAGTTTGAGGAATGGGAGGATGTCGGTGCTACGGGTGCTGAATCGAAGTCTGTAAACTCCGAGATTGATGATTATCTGACAGTGAAACTTATTGGATCCGAATCACACCAATCTAAAGATATCCTGCTGTGGTGGAAAAATCATTGCTATGACTTTCCCACACTTGCCAAACTGGCACGGCATGTACTGGCCATTCCAGGTTCCAGCGCACCATCCGAGCGCGCGTTCAGCATATGTGGTCGCATACTGGAGGAAAGGCGCAGTATGTTGAAGCCCTCAACAGTGAACAATTTGCTGTTTCTCCATAGCTGTTCAAAGAACCCGATATCCTAAGCAATAGGCTTAGCTGTTTCGTTTACCTGCATTTGATTTTCTCATTTTTCTTATTCATATTCAAACAAGGTCAGCTATGTTATATTGAGTTTAACACTTGCACGGAGGCTCAAGCCCAAATAGTTTTAGAAATGTGCAACCATAGCCCTATAATGTCTACAGTAGCCTATACTGTCGATTTTTTGTTGTTGTCGGCTAGGACTGTGCTTTGTTATAACATTTATATATGCTATGCTTATAGGGTATTCTATAGGATATTCTAGTTAGAAATGCTTAACAAATGTAAACTGGGTTAGCCTAATATTTTGTATGGCTGAACAATAAATATACCAAATTTCCACATGGAATTACATGCTCGCCTGTCTTTTATTATTATTA
The DNA here is from genome assembly GCF_027579695.1 of Neoarius graeffei. NCBI lineage: Eukaryota > Metazoa > Chordata > Actinopteri > Siluriformes > Ariidae > Neoarius > Neoarius graeffei. The sequence continues at coordinate 1,277,746 of NC_083583.1, read as the reverse complement.
TTATTATTATTATTATTATTATTGCTGTAAAAAATGTCGCGTTATTATCGCGTTAACTTGACTCAATTTAAACGGCGATAATTTTTTTTATCGCGAGATTAACGCTCTGTGACATGATGTAGGTTTTTCATAAGCTTTTGAAACTAGTAGAGATGGGATTTATGGCTCTTTGATGGGATCCGCATCTTTTTGATCCGTTCTTTGAAAAGAGCTGTTCAAAAGACTGGCTCATTTGGCTCTTTTAAAATATTTATTCAGTTTTAAGAAGACAGCGTCTGTAAACTCAATGCTATCCCAGAAATCCTTCCTGTAATATGCAAATTTGGCCGCCTCTGATTGGACAGCGTGACGCATCAACAGGCAGAAAAAGTGTAAAAGTACGAAATGTGTTAAGTGAGATGAAACAGTAAAGATCAGATTCAATGCAATATTTATCAATGAACAACTTAAAGTTAATATGATAGTGTATATTATAATCAAGCATGTCAAGCCTACCGTCACTGTGTAACCTGTCTCTCTGATTAGAGTTGTAGACTAACTCAAGCAGTAAATCACTTCACTGAGTGAAGTGGAAGAAGAGTGAAGTTCACTCCTCTTGCTAGCTCTGCTTTGCAATAAAAAAAAAACACCATTGGTACAAAGCAAGCCCATTCACTTTTTTATGCTGATCAGAGAATTACAATGGTTTCTCATGTGATAAAAATGTGTGATTCGCGATTAAATATTTTAATCGCTTGACAGCACTAATTATTATTATTATTATTAGAGACACTACATGCTGAATTCAGAAACAAGGTAAATAATAACAAACATGAACGTGAGCTGTAGATATTTATGCTCAAATCCACTCAAAGTAGGGGGCGGGGCACCATCACGCTGTGTCAAGACAAGAACTTTCCTGAGAAATAACACGAACGTCTGCATCATGCGGGATTTGCGGGCGGGAGCGGGACAAAATATGGCAGGTGCGGGCGGGAGCGGGACTGAAAATCATAATTTTTTGTGGGTGCGGGCGGGAGCAGGACTGAAAATCATAATTCTTTGCGGGCGTGGGTGGGAGCGTGACTACACAATGCGGGCGCGGGCAGGAGCGGGACTGAAAAATCCGACCCGCGCAGACCTCTAGTAGAGAGCATGCGAACTAGACAGCGTTTATTTAGAGAGTTTACACACTAGACAGCGTTTATGTAGAGAGTATACACACTAGACAGCGTTTATGTAGAGAGTTTACTCACTAGACAGCGTTTATGTAGAGAGTTTACACACTAGACAGCATTTATGTAAAGAGCATGCACACTAGACAGCGTTTATGTAGAGAGCATGCACACTAGACAGCGTTTATGTAGATTTTACACACTAGACAGCGTTTATGTAGAGAGTATACACACTAGACAGCATTTATGTAGAGAGCATGCACACTAAACAGCATTTATGTAGAGAGTATACACACTAGAAAGCGTTTATGTTGGGAGCATGCACACTAGACAGCGTTTATGTAGAGAGTTTACACGCTAGACAGCGTTTATGTAGAGTATACACACTAGACAGCTTTTATGTAAAGAGCATGCACACTAGACAGCGTTTATGTAGAGAGTTTACACACTAGACAGCGTTTATGTAAAGAGCATGCACACTAGACAGCGTTTATGTAGAGAGCATGCACACTAGACAGCGTTTATGTAGAGAGTTTACACGCTAGACAGCGTTTATGTAGAGTATACACACTAGACAGCTTTTATGTAAAGAGCATGCACACTAGACAGCGTTTATGTAGAGAGTTTACACACTAGACAGCATTTATGTAGAGTATGCACACTAGACAGCGTTTATGTAGAGAGTTTACACACTAGACAGCGTTTATGTAGAGAGTATACACACTAGACAGCATTTGTGTAGAGAGTATGCACACTAGACAGCGTTTATGTAGAGATTATACACACTAGACAATGTTTATGTAGAGAGTATACACACTAGACAGCGTTTATGTAGAGAGCATGCACACTAGACAGCGTTTATGTAGAGTATACACACTAGACAGCGTTTATGTAGAGAGTATGCACACTAGACAGCGTTTATGTAGAGATTATACACACTAGACAACGTTTATGTAGAGTATACACACTAGACAGCATTTATGTAGAGAGTATACACACTAGACAGCGTTTATGTAGAGAGCATGCACACTAGACAGCGTTTATGTAGAGTATACACACTAGACAGCATTTATGTAGAGAGTATACACACTAGACAGCGTTTATGTAGAGTATACACACTAGACAGCTTTTATGTAAAGAGCATGCACACTAGACAGCGTTTATGTAGAGAGTTTACACACTAGACAGCGTTTATGTAAAGAGCATGCACACTAGACAGCGTTTATGTAGAGAGCATGCACACTAGACAGCGTTTATGTAGAGAGTTTACACGCTAGACAGCGTTTATGTAGAGTATACACACTAGACAGCATTTATGTAGAGAGTTTACACGCTAGACAGCGTTTATGTAGAGTATACACACTAGACAGCTTTTATGTAAAGAGCATGCACACTAGACAGCGTTTATGTAGAGAGTTTACACACTAGACAGCGTTTATGTAAAGAGCATGCACACTAGACAGCGTTTATGTAGAGAGCATGCACACTAGACAGCGTTTATGTAGAGAGTTTACACGCTAGACAGCGTTTATGTAGAGTATACACACTAGACAGCTTTTATGTAAAGAGCATGCACACTAGACAGCGTTTATGTAGAGAGTTTACACACTAGACAGCATTTATGTAGAGTATGCACACTAGACAGCGTTTATGTAGAGAGTATGTTATGCACAACCTGTCAACCTCTATTACAATTTCCTATTTCTGTATTGGCCTAGTTTAATGTTTTAAAGTAATTTTTTGACTAAAATGAATGACTAAAACTGGACTAAAATCCTTTTAGTTTTCGTCGACTAAAACTAGACCAAAGCTATCAAGGATGGAATTGACTAAAATGTGACTAAAACTAATAAGCATTTCGTTCAAAAGACTAAGACTAAAACTAAATCAAAAATGGCTGCCAAAAACAACACTGGAGGACATAGACGGGCTGACACTGTCTGATGGATTACCTTAACTTCTTTGCAGATGTGGTATCCCCTGCTAAGACTGTATTGTGTTACTCTAATAACAAGCCATGGCTAACACAGGAAGTCAAAGCTGTCCTCAACAGGAAGAAGGCCTCCTTCAGGAGCAGGGATAGGGAGGCGATGAAAGCAGCACAGCAGGAGGTAAAACGTTGCGTGAGAGAAGCTAAGGACAGCTATAGGAGAAAGGTGGAGCAGAAGCTGAAGGAGAACAGCATGAGGGAGGTTTGGGAAGGTGTGAAAACCATCACAGGCCACAATACAAAGACCAGAGTCGTTGAGGGGACAGTCGAGAGGGCGAATGAGTTGAATGACTACTTCAATTGGTTCAACCACCCCATGTCCCCCCCCACCCTCTCCCTCACTGCAGCCATCTCTCCTTCTTTCCTCAATACACCTACCCCCAGTCATCACAGCAGTCCCCTCCTCCCCCACCTCAACACAGACTCCTCCATGCATTACTGCAGACCAGGTCAGAGGTCAACTGAGGAAACTTCACCCCAGGAAAGCAGCAGGACCAGACAAGGTGTGTCCCCGACTACTGAAGACCTGCGCTGCTGAACTGGGTGAACCACTCCAACGCATCTTCAACCTCAGCCTGCAGCTGGGGAGAGTGCCCACCCTCTGGAAGACATCATGTATCATTGCAGTTCCCAAAAAGAATCGGCCCAGCGAGCTGAATGACTTCCAACCAGTGGCACTCACTTCACATCTGATGAAGACATTGGAGTGGCTTTTCCTCAGCCTCCAAAGACCTCAGGTACAACATGCCCAGGACTGTCTGCAGTTTGCGTAACGGGCAGGTGTTGGTGTGGAAGACGCCATCCTCTACCTGCTACACTGAGCCCACTTACATCTGGATAAGGGAAATGTCACAGTGAGGATCCTCTTCTTGGACTTCTCGAGTGCCTTCAACACCATCCAGCCCCTATTGCTTCAGGACAAACTGAACAGGATGCGAGTGGACCCCTGCCTGGTCACCTGGATATCCAGCTACCTCACTGACAGGCAGCAGTATGTCAGGCTGAAGGACATCATGTCTGACACTGTGATTAGCAGCACCGGAGCACCCCAGGGCACGGTGCTGGCCCCTCTTCTCTTCGCCCTGTGCACCGCAGACTTCTGCTACAACTCAGAGCTGTGTCACATTGAGAAGTTTGCCGATGACACAGCCATCATTGGGTGTATCAGTGATGACAGAGAGGAGGAGTATAGGAGCCTGGTGAGGGACTTTGCTGTGTGGTGCAACAGGAACCATCTGCAGCTCAACACCTCGAAGACCAAGGAGCTGTTCATTGACTTTGGGAGGTCCAGACCAAGGTCACGACCAGTTCTGATCGAGGGAGTCAAGGTGGAGGCCATGGATTCCTACAAGTACCTCAGGCTGTGGCTGGACAGCAAGCTGGACTAGACTTGCAACACCAAACACTTATACAGGAAGGGACAGAGCAGGCTATACTTCCTTAGAAGGCTGCGATCCTTTAACATCTGCAGGAAATTCCTGTGGATGTTCTATCAGTCTGTGGTCACCAGTGTCCTGTTTTACACCATGGTGTGCTGGGGGGGCAGCACATCCAAGAAGGACACATCCAGGTTGGACAAACTGATCAGGCGGGACGGCTCTGTGGTCGGCATGAAGCTGGACTCTCTGGTGTCGGTGGCAGAGAAGAGGTCTATAGACAAACTATTGAACATCATGGACAATGCCAGTCACCCTCTGCACACCATCATCAGCAACCAGAGGAGCCTGTTCAGTGACAGAATGCTCCTTCCCAAGTGCAGGATGAACAGATTCAAAAACTCCTTTGTCCCTCACACCATCAGACTGTATGTAGCAGTTTGTAGGAGTGGGAGGAGCACAGAAGACGGCAGGCCAGAACTGAGTTTCGTAACTTGTTTATTTTGACACTTTTCAGTTGTCTTTTCGCACTCTCTCATACATGCATGCACACGCACACACATCAGGTGTCTGGTTGGGGAGAGAGCCCCTCCTCTGCTCTCACTCTCTCCTTAAATAGGGCGTGGTCACTGGGGAAGACACACAGACACATGTTAACCAACATCAGGTGCAGTGATTCTGCCACTTAAATTCCCTGACTCCGCCCTCTGGTCACAGACCGACGCTTGACCATGCCCCCACTGCCACATACCCCCACCACCCAACTCAGGCCGGGTGGGCGTCCAGCCTGCAGCCGACTCCCCCCCCTTGACGGGAGAGGAAGTCTGCCATGACCATCTGCACCCCCAGCCTGTGGATCACCTTGAAGTTAAAGGGTTGGAGTGCCAGATACCAACGAGTGATCTGCGCGTTGGCATCCTTCATGTGGTGGAGCCACTGGAAGGGCGTGTGGTCCGAACAGAGGGTGAAAGGGCGTCCCAGCAGGTAGTAGCGGAGGGCGAGGACCACCCACTTGATCGCCAGGCACTCCTTTTCGATGGTGCTGTAGCACCCCTCATGCACTGACAGCTTCCTGCTTATGTACAGGATGGGGCGGTCCTCCCCCTCCACCTCCTGGGACAGAACAGCCCCCAGCCCTCTGTCCGACGCGTCCGTCTGCAACGTAAAGGGGAGAGAAAAGTCAGGGGAGTGTAACAGTGGCCGCCTGCACAGTGCAGCCTTCACCTCAGAGAAAGCCCGCTGGCATTGCTCCATCCACTGGACCGGATCTGGTACCCCCTTTTTAGTGAGATCAGTCAGCGGGCTGGTGACGTCCAAATAATTAGGTATAAACCTACGATAGTAGCCAGCCAGCCCCAGGAACTGTCTCACCCCCTTTTTGGTCTTGGACCTCGGGCAGGCCGCAATTGCCGCTGTCTTGTTAATTTGGGGACGCACCTGCCCGTTGCCCAAGTGGAAGCCCAGATACCGTACTTCCACCTGCCCAATCGCACACTTCTTCGGGTTGGCTGTGAGACCCACTCGTCTCAGCGACCTAAGGACGGCCCTCAGATATTGTAGGTGCCATGGCCAGTCATTACTATAGATAATGATGTCATCTAAGTATACAGCCGTGTAGGTGGCATGGGGGCGGAGGACCCTATTCATCAGCCGCTGGAACGTAGCGGGTACCCCAAGCAGCCCAAAAGGAAGTGTGACAAATTGGTGTAAGCCAAACGGTGTGGAAAAGGCCATTTTTTCTCGGGATAATGGAGTCAAGGGGATCTGCCAATAACCCTTTGTCAAATCCAGTGTCGAGTAAAAGTGAGCCGTGCCTAGTCGATCGAGCAACTCATCAATACGAGGCATTGGGTACGCGTCGAATTTAGACACCGCGTTGACTTTTCTATAGTCTACACAGAACCAGACCGACCCGTTGGCCTTGGGTACCAAGACCACCGGGCTGCTCCAGTCACTGTGGGACTCCTCGACGATGCCCATTTCGAGCATGGCCTCGAGTTTGTCCCAAACCACTTTTTTCTTGTGTTCAGGTAACCTGTAAGGGCGGCTGCGCACTACCACCCCCGGGGGCGTCTCAATGTGGTGCTCTATGAGGTTGGTGTGGCCGGGCAGGGGCAAGAACACGTCCAAAAATTCAGTCTGCAATTGGGTGACCTCCGTGAGTTGGGTCGGGGAGAGGTGGTCTCCACAGGGGACCGGAGAGGTACGCGATGCCAATGTTCCCTTTTGAACCTCCAGCCCTAGCTCTGCCTTCTCCGGAACCACTGACACCAATGCCACGGGGACCTCCTCATTCCAGAGTTTGAGTAGATTGAGGTGGTAAATCTGTAGCGCCCCACCCCGTCCATTCGCCTCACCTCATAGTCGACGTCCCCGACTCGCCATGTGACCTCAAAGGGTCCTTGCCACTTGGCAATTAATTTGGAGCTCGATGTGGGCAACAGTACAAGTACTTTATCTCCCGGTGTGAACTCCCTTAGGCACGTACCCTTGTCGTACAGGCGGGTTTGCCGTTCTTGAGCCTGCCGCAAATTCTCCTGGGTTAGGTGGGTGAATGTGTGGAGTTTTGTGCGCAGGTCAATAACGTATTGAATCTCATTTTTACTTGGTGAAGGTCCCTCCTCCCAATTTTCTTGCAGCACATCTAAAATGCCGCGCGGCTTACGCCCATATAACAATTCGAACGGGGAGAACCCCGTGGAGGCTTGTGGGACCTCTCACACTGCAAATAACAAGCATTCGAGCCATTTATCACAATTATGTGTGTCCTCACTTACGAATTTCTTAATTATATTCTTGAGGGTGCGATTGAACCGTTCAACTAAACCGTCCATTTGTGGGTGATAAACCCTGGTGCAGATTGGCTTAATTCCTAATAACCCATACAGTTTGTTCAGTGTCCATGACATAAACGAGGTGTCTTGATCAGTCAGAATCCTTTGGGGATTCCAACTCGGGAGATGACGCAGAAGAGCGCCTCTGCAATACTGCGTGCTGAGATATTGCGCAGAGGCACTGCTTCCAGGTATCGTGTTGCATAGTCCACCAAAACTAAAATAAAGTGATACCCTCATGTTGACCGATCTAATGGCCCGACAAGATCCATCCCAATCCTTTCGAACAGGGTCTCGATTAATGGGAGAGGGCACAAAGGCACTTTTGGAATGGCCACTGGATTTACTAACTGGCATTCGCGGCACACCGTACACCACCTACGGACATCGCTGCGAATTCCTGGCCAATAGAACCGGGCCATTATTTGGGCTAGTGTTTTATCCTGCCCTAAGTGTCCAGCCATGGGATTAAAGTGAGCCACCTGGAATACCAATTCCCGGTGGCTTTTTGGAATCAAAAGCTGCGTGATTTTTTCTTTAGTCTGAGTGTCCTGCATCACTCGGTATCATCTATCCTTCATGATTGAGAAGTAGGAGAAGGACGGGGTGGTGTTTGGCTGGAGCGTTTGACCATTGATTACTCTCACTTGGTCAAACGCATGCCGCAGAGTCTCATCTCATGACTGCTCTAATGGGAAATCCGCAAGGGATTCCCCTATAGAAGGAGGAGGAGCCTGCAGCTCCTCACTCTGACACGGAGATGACGTAGACGGCTCTGTGACAGCTGCTCCTGCCAAAGCGACACCGGGACCTCCCCCTATGGCAGGACCCACTCTTCACCAAATGACTCATTAATTCCCCAAATCCCGGTCAATCAGTCCCCAAAATTATCGAGTGGGTAAGGCGAGGATTAACCACCGCCTTTACTCTAAATTTTCCCCCTCGAAAAAGAACGTGGACCGACACTAAAGGGTACTTGTGAACATCCCCGTGCACACACAACACCTTCACCAATTGTGCTCCCCCCAATGCCTCGTCTTGCACCAGACTTTGGTGAATTGAGGTCTAATTACAGCTGGAGTCCACCAACACCTGATATGTATCTCCCTGGATACTCACCAGTATGCGATACACTCCAGCCTGATTGAAGGCGGCTCCTGGTGCGTCGGGGATCTGAACCACCGCGCCCACTTCCATTGCTGAGCACTGCTGTTGGAGGTGGCCCGGCTCCCTGCAGCACCAGCAAACCAGCCCAGGCTTCCTCTCTGCACCGGCGCTCTGGGGCTCACTCACCTGGGGGGGGAGAGAAAGACACAGAAGGGAAAAATGGGAGGGCACCGCGGGTGCGACGGGCCGGCTGGGGTGCGGCCGGCCCCCGCCTCCACGGTGGGGGAATGGGGTGAGGACAAGACACAGGAGGAGAAGGGGGAGAGGGAGAGAAGAGGGAAGAAGAGGATGTCCGCTGTCCTGCTGTTGGAACAGCCACCAAATGGTCCTCCGCCAACTTGATGGCCTGATCCAGTGACGCCGGGCGGTGGCACTGGACCCACTCCGCGGGTCCCTCTGGTAGGCGGGCGATGAATTGCTCCAGTACCACCTGATCGATGATCCCCTCGGCGTCGCGGTTGTCGGCTCTCAACCACCGCCAGCAGACATCCCAGAGTTGCTGGCCAAATGCGAACGGCCAGCCGACTTCCTCCAGACGCAGAGCATGGAAGTGCTGACGCTGTTGTTCAGGGGTGCGCCCCACCCGCTGGAGGATGGCGCGGCGAAGATCTGCGTAGACCAGCCGGCGGTCGGCGGAGAGCTGTAGCGTGGCCAGCTGTGCCTTGCCCATTAGCAGGGGGAGGAGGCGCGCCGCACGCTGTTCCACCGGCCAGCCCGAGGCCTCTGCTGCCTGCTCGAAGAGCGTGATGAAGGCCTTGGGGTCGTCATGCGGGCCCATCTTAGTGAGGGTGAGGGGAGAAGGGCCCGCGGTGGTGGAGGTGGTGGACCCCGCCGATGCGAGGAGGTGCCGGAACGCCTGTCGGTCTTCTTGCTGCACCAGCACCAGGGCCTCGAACCGGTGCTCCTGCTCCTTTTGGAGGGTGACTAGCGCCTGGTGCTGGCTCTGCTGGGCCGTGGCAAGGGCGTGGACCAGGTCCGCGAAGGGGGAGGACTCCATGGGGCTGTTCTTTTTCCTGTGCTTGATTCCCGGGTTTCAGCACCACTGTAGCAGTTCGGGTAGGTGGAGCACAGAAAGACGGCAGGCCAGAATTCAGTTTAACAAAACTCTTTATTTTAGCTTTTCAGCTTTAACCTATTCATACACTCACACCAGACATCTGGTTGGGGAGAGAGCGTCCTTCCTCGTCTCTCTCTCTCCTCATATAGGGCGCAGTCACTGGGGAAGACACAAACACAGATTAACCAACATCAGGTGCAGTGATTCTGCCACTTACCTTCCCTGACTCTACCCTCCGGTCACAGACTGATGCTTGACCACGCCCCCGCTGCCACACTTCAACATGATGCAATTTCTTCTGCTTTAGTTTTCTGAAAAAAAAAAATGTTTTCTTCGCTGCAACAAAGTTTTAAACCATTTCTGATAAAACATGTTCTTCTCCCAGTCAGAGCTCTGACACTCTGAGTTTTTTTTTAGATCTTCTGCTCTCAGCTTCCTCAGTTTCTTTGTTTGTGTCACAGTTTGATCGTCACAACCTGCGAAAAAAATCAGCCTTGTATTTGTTGTCCAGCTCCAGCACTGATCCTCAACGTGGAGTGAAATCAGAGACACTGATGGTGGAATTTAATGAAACACAGAACATCTGGAGAACATTCGAGGTTTGGGAAACAATGTGTTCTCTCTGGAAAACATGATTTGTTTTATTGTTCAGATTGAATTTAGTCGAACACTGTGACAGGTTTTAAACATTATTACTGAGATAAAGGGGTTTAAATATAATTTCTGACTGTGTGTGTGTGTGTGTGTGTGGCGGTGATTGAGGTGAGATGTGAGTCAGATGTAAATCACACAGTGACGTTTAAGATACAACTTTAACCCATGAACTGAACACAGCTTCTGATGAAATCACTGATTTACAAGGAATGCGTGAATACTTCAGGAATTCCACAGATTTCTTCTGTCCATGTTTCTTTGCTCTCATCTATGATTTTGGTGACAGAGGGAGCTGACGCTGCAGAATGATGGACTGCTGATAGACAGAATCATTTCTCTAAAGCACATCTGTGAGCCATGTGTGTCCTAACTGCTGAAATTATGGAATAAATCTGTCCATAGGTTTTCGTTTTCTCTTTCTCTTCCTGCTGAACATTATCACAGAGAGTCCAAACATCAGGCCCGGATCAGCACCAGCTCAGACCACAGGGTCACACACACACACACACACACACACACACACACACACACACACACACACACCTGTATTAAATTCCAAGATAACAGATAATAAGGAAATGAGCTCTATGTTTTACTGAGCATCTTACAGAACCAGCCACAGTTCTTCTGGGCACTTTGTCTGTCACACTCACTTCTTCATTTTGCACCAAAACCCAGTAGTCTTCATTATGTTTTCTTTTTTGGTATGGTTTTATGTTAGCGCTTAGGCTGGCAACCTAAGCACTAGCAGATGGCAGCATGTAAGAATGCAGCAGCTTTGCTCTCCTCAATGTGGTTGTTTCTTTTGTCTGTCTTGTTTGTTTTTTCGTTGGCGGGAACCTTGACATACAAACGGCAAGACTTGTTAAGGATTGGGACATTGGGTGGTGATTCGGATTTCACCAAAAGTTTTAACATTGACTATCTGCCACCAAAGATTGCACAACCAGTGGGGTGTTCGTGGATCACCATACCAGGTGGAAGACACAAGAGGTGGTGCAGGGAACGACGCCAGAAGTGCGGCTGTAGAAATGGCATTCAGGCCTGACTGAGGAAAGCCCTGCACAGGCCAGCACTATCCAGCATCTTCCTGACCAACACCAGATCACTCAGTAACAAGATGGATGCGCTAACGCTGGTCATCGATGCACAAAAATCAGTGCAGAACTGCTTGCTGATAGTGATAACGGAGACATGGCTGCACTCAGGAATCCCGGACGAGGCTATCATGTTGACGGGACTCACAGCGCACTGGGCTGATAGAAACAGTGAATCCAGTAAGAGCACGGGCGGAGGGCTGTGCATCTACTCTAACAATAGGTAGTGTACAAACGCTATGGTGATTGAAAGACACTGCTCACCTGATCTGGAGTTTGTCACACTGAGATACCGGCCTTTCTATCTGCCATGTGAGTTTACTGTTGTTATTGTCATGGCTGTTACCCAGCGCTAACGCTAATGTAATAATAATAATAATAATAATAATAAGTTCAATTTATATAGCGCCTTTCACAAACCCAAGGACATTTTACACAGGAGTGTCATGGTCCCAGGCTCACCTAACACTCAGGACTCCACTTCCCACAATCCCCCTCACACACCAGTCACTACCATGTGCACTCCATCAGCCAACCCAGAACCACTTCCTAGGAGTGACTGCCGCAAGTTCTAATTACCATCACCTGTACCTTTTTGTTTCCGTTTGTATTTATACCCCTTTGTTTGTTTTGTTCCTCGCACAGTATTGCCTCCATATTTCGTGAGCCGACTTAGCATTACCATTCTGATTGTATTCCTGTGTATGACCCATTTTGCCTTCCGGTTTTCTCCCATCTTGCCTAGCCCTTGTGTTTGTTTGTTCATTTCTCTTGCTTCCCGGTTTCTCGATCCTCGCCTGTTTTCCAACCACGATTTGTCTCTCGGTATTGACCTGGCCTGGCTGTTGTACAGTGTCATTTTCCATTGCACTCATTAAAACCTTGAGTTCATTCAATATCCGCGAGCGTCTGGTTTGTTACAGCCACGTTACAGAATACTGTGCCATCATGCAGACGGTGGATTACACAGACCTACAGATAGCACTTAACAGCCAAGGACAGATGCTTGGACAACATCACCAGCGTTTCAGCTCCATGACTCAGTCCATCCAGAATCTTACGCAGCAGCAAGGTGAGCAGCAAAAACAGTTGATGCAGATTGTTGAAAGCATGAAAGAAATCACCACCCAACTCCAACAACTCAGTTCCTCCGGCTTGCCTATGGTTACTAACCAAGCCGCTCCCTCCACGGCTGATACCAGTTCGTTTGTTGTCAGTAAACCGGATAAATTTGATGGCTCACCAAATCAGTCAGTACGTTTACATGCACGTCCAAATTGAGCTACTGTCGGTAATCGAGCAAAGGGTCCCAGCAGGGGTGCCAGAGAAATCCAATCCTACATGCACAAGTGAAATCGGGCTATTGTGCAAGGTGCATTGTGCACCCGAGCCACACGTGGCGCTACACGCCCCATCGTGTTGGTTCACTTCCGGTTGTCGTCATGAAGAAGAGCTATAGTGTTGCCAGATACTGCTGACGTATTCCAGCCCAAAACATGTTCAAATCCACTAAAATGCACTTAAACCCCCCCAATCTGGCAACACTGGAGTTTCGTGCTCAAGCTGTTAGGCTTGCTCTAACAGACTGTATGGCTACAAACTGTCCGGCGCAGACCACTGTTTTGTAAGACAACTTATTTTGCACAATAATATTTTTCTAAAGTCCATTTTTTGCTTACAAAAAATTTTTTTTTTTGCTTACAATTTAACTTATGTCTTAATAAACACACAAAAAGTTCAATTGTTTTGTTTTTATTGACATTCTTCAGATGTTGGACATATATTTGTGTGTGTATATATATACACACACACACAAACACACACACAAATACAATGACTTGTTTATGTACACAATTCACAGCTATGCAACAGCTGTACAGATGTATTTGGTGATACAGTAAGTGAGCTAAATTTTAACAGTGCAAACAATGCCACAAAAAGAAAAGATTCATGCCGTTGTCATGATTCGTTGTCATGCCGACCGAGGCTGTTGTGTTTCCCTTGTGGTCTCGTCACTCGTCACTTCCGGAAGGGGCAGTGCTGAAGTAAGTAGCTCGAATATGTAGCTCAATAGGGTATACATGCACTAAGTAGCTCGGCAGAAATCGCATAATCTAGGTCGTGTAGCTCGATTCCGAGAAATCAAGTTCGGTTCAATTTCAGCCAAATTAAGGTGTATACATGGCATTTTGAACTTCGATTTCAGTCGAGCAATGGCAGAAATTCGATTCTCTCTATGTGCATGTAAACCCACTGAGTGTAAAGAGTTTTTGTTACAATGTTCGATATTTTTTGCGAATTCGCCTCTGAGCTCTGACAAATCAAATCAAATCAAAATCAAGTTTATTTGTACAGCGCTTTTAACAATAAACATTGTCGCAAAGCAGCTTTACAGAATTTGAACGACTTAAAACATGAGCTAATTTTATCCCTAATCTATCCCCAATGAGCAAGCCTGTGGCGACGGTGGCAAGGAAAAACTCCCTCAGACGACATGAGGAAGAAACCTCGAGAGGAACCAGACTCAAAAGGGAACCCATCCTCATTTGGGCAACAACAGACAGCCTGACTATAATATTAACAGTTTTAACAGGTATAACCCTCAACTGTCCTCATGGGGCCGTCCTTCACAGGAGTGGGGCGATAAAACTCCGACCAGACACAGGGCACCAGGATGGATCAAGCAGGTCCGAGGGGCAGAAGAGGCCAGCATCTCAATCCCAAGATCAACATGTAACTCAGAGGGACAGATGGGGGGGGGGGAAGAGAGAGAGAGAAAGAAAACACGTTGTTAGGTATGCCCTAAAAATGACAAGTATTAAATCTGTGTGGTAGACTCGCAGAGACGAGAGTCTTTACATCAGGCATAACACACAATGGCATGTTAATATGGTAAAAAATATATCATGACCTGCTCTGGCTGGATGCTTGATTGGGTGATGGGAGCACACTCCTCAGCAATGATGAGATGCAGATGGGACCCTTAGGCCTGGCCAAGACAATTCAGTTACATTTCACCGGGTCTGGGACATGCGACAGAATGTCTGACGGCCGATTCCCTGCAGGCTACGATAGCCAGTCGAGGTCCCCACCGTCTCCACCAAAAGATTTCCTGTTGACTCCATGTAACTCAGAGGGACAGATTTGGGGTGGGGGGGAGAGAAAGAAAACACAGGTGGTTAGGTATGCCCAATGTCACCTGAATAAGTAGGAACAGTATACATATTGCACCGAGTACAAGCAGGGACTCCGGCAACTAACTATGACAGCATAACTAAAAGGAGAGAGCCAGAAGGTAACACAGGCATGAGGGAGCCCCGTGACATAAAGCAGCCAGCCACTACACCATCAACAAACTCGAGTGAGCAAGCGAGTGGGGACTGACAGCATCCATACATCCCAGTTTACCAAAACACTCTATGTCTGAGGACCCTCCAGATCTACTCCTTTACCTCATAAACACCATTAACAAAAGGCTTGACTAAACAGATATGTTTTCAGCCTAGACTTAAATGCTGAGACTGTGTCTGATTCCCGAACATTACTTGGAAGGCTGTTCCATAACAGTGGGGCTTTGTAAGAAAAGGCTCTGCCCCCTGATGTAGCCTTCACTATACGAGGTACCAGCAGATAGCCTGCACCTTTTGATCTAAGTAGGCGTGGCGGGTCATAGAGGAGCAGAAGTTCACTCAGGTACTGTGGTGCGAGACCATTTAGTGCTTTAAAGGTCAATAGTAGTATTTTATAATCAATACGAAATTTGATTGGGAGCCAATGCAGTGTGGATAAGACAGGCGTGATGTGGTCATATTTTCTAGTTCTAGTAAGGACTCTTGCTGCGGCATTTTGAACTAACTGGAGCTTGTTTATGCACTTATTGGAACATCCAGACAGTAAGGCATTACAATAATCCAACCTGGAGGTAACGAAAGCATGGACTAGTTTTTCTGCATCATGCAATGACATTAAATTTCTTATCTTTGCAATATTTCTGAGATGAAAGAAAGCTGTCCGGGTGATGTTATCAATGTGAGTTTCGAATGAAAGACTGGGGTCAATAATCACTCCGAGGTCTTTTACTGCTGCACGTGAAGAAACAGAAAGGCCATCCAGAGTTACTGTGTAATCAGAAAACTTACTTCTAGATGTATGTGGTCCTAGCACAAGTACTTCAGTCTTGTCAGAGTTAAGCAGAAGGAAATTTATAAGCATCCAGTGCCTAATGTTCTTAACACATTCCTCAATTTTATTAAGCTGGTGTCTCTCATCAGGTTTTGCAGAGACATACAACTGTGTGTCATCAGCATAACAGTGGAAACTAATACAATGTTTACGAATAATATCGCCCAGAGGTAACATATATAGAGAAAAAAGCAGTGGACCCAAGACAGAACCTTGTGGAACACCAAACTTTACCTCGGTACGTCTAGAAATATCACCATTTATGTCAACATACTGATAACGATCAGTAAGATAAGACCTGAGCCAGGAGAGGGCCATTCCCTTAACTCCCACAACATTTTCTAGTCTATCCAGAAGAATGGAATGATCAATGGTATCAAATGCTGCACTAAGGTCAAGCAACACAAGTAGCGAGACACAGCCCTGATCAGACGCCAACAGTAGGTCGTTTACTACTTTAACCAGTGCTGTCTCTGTGCTATGATGAGGTCTAAATCCTGACTGATACATTTCATGGATGTTATTCCTATGTAAATATGAGCATAACTGCTGTGCCACAGCTTTTTCAAGGATCTTGGAGATAAAGGGGAGGTTTGATATTGGCCGATAATTGGACAGCTGACAGGGATCAAGGTCAGGTTTTTTAATCAGGGGTTTGATAACTGTTAGTTTAAAGGATTTGGGTACATAGCCAATCATAAGAGAAGAATGTATTATTTTTAGAAGCGGTTCAATTACTCCAGGTATTATCTGTTTGAATAGATGTGTCGGTAAGGGATCTAGTACGCAAGTTGAGGCTTTTGATGTAGAGATAATGAAAGTAATTCAGTTTCTCTAAGGGGAGTAAAACATTCTAACTGATGATCTGATACAGTTATATTGTTAACTACAAGGTCACTTTCATTGTCTAACCTTAAATTAGTAGTTTGAATTTTTTGTCGGATATTCTCAATTTTGTCATTAAAAAAATTCATGAAGTCGTTGCTACTACATAATGCAGGTGTGCATGTGTTGATAGTGGACTTATTCCTGGTTAATTTTGCTACAGTATTAAATAGGAATCTAGGATTATTTTTGTTATCTTCTATTAGGGAGGAGAAATATGTTGATCTCGCAGCACTAAGAGCTTTTCTATACTTCAGGAAGCTCTCCTTCCAAGCTAATTTGAACACTACCAATTTTGTTTGACGCCATTTACGTTCCAATTTTCGAGTGGTCTGTTTTAATGTGCGAGTGTCATCATTATACCAGGGTGCTAATTTTTTGTCTCTGACCATTTTCCTTTTTAGAGGAGCTACATTATCTAAAGTATGGCGGAATGTTGACTCTAAGCATTCAGTTGCCTGATCAAGTTCTGCAGGGGCTGACAGTGACCCAATCAAAGTTGACAGCTCTGGGAGATCATTTATAAAGCTCTGTGCAGTAGTTGACGTGAAAGTACGTTTAATACAGTAGCGTGGTGAGGTGCATATATTATTACTCAGACATATTTTGAATGAGATGAGATAATGATCTGAGATAACTTCAGACTGTGGAAGTATGACTATATTGTCTACGGTTAATCTGAATGTTAGTATTAGATCAAGGGTGTGACCACCATTATGGGTCGGTCCTATGACATTCTGCTTAATCCCGACTGAATCTAAGATGGACACAAACGCTGTTTTTAAAGGGTCTTCTGGGTTATCGAAGTGAATATTAAAATCTCCGACAACTAAAGCTTTGTCTAAGGAAATAACCAAATCTGAGATAAAATCTGCAAATTCAGAAAGAAACTCAGAATATGGCCCCGGGGGCCTGTAAATAATAAGCAATGGAATTAACTGGGTAGACTTATTTTTCGAGGCTACATACATTATATGAGTATGAAGAACTTCAAATGTATTAAATTTATAACCAGGTTTGTGTGTTACACCTAGATAATCGTTATAAATAACCGCGACGCCTCCTCCTCTGCCAGTTAGACGAGGCTGGTGTATATAACTGTATCCAGGAGGACTCGCTTCATTTAATGCTATATATTCATTTGGCTTAATCCATGTTTCTGTTAAACACAGTACATTAAACTCCTGATCAGTAATGAGTTCATTAACCATTAGCGCTTTAGATGTAAGAGATCTAATATTTAATAGCCCCACCTTTAGATCAAAGGTGCTGGCAGCAGCTGTACAGTCAGTCTGATCTAATTTTATATTGATTAGGTTACTGGAACAAACTCTCTGAAAATTTCTACCTTTTTGTTGAGCTCGGGGAACAGACACAGTCTCGATGTAGTGGGCCCTGAGTGACGACTCTGTGCAGCTAGCAGACAGTCGGTTTAGCCTGTTCGTCTGCTTCCTGGCCTTGGCTCTGGATTGTCAGAAATTAACTAGGCCTGTTCTGAGACTATGACCTATGCTGCAGGAAATGAGAGCAGCACCTTCCCGAGTGGGATGGATACCGTCCCGCCCTAACAGGCCAGCAGTGCCCTCAAAATTAGCCCAATTATCTATAAAGCCCACACTGTTTTCAGAGCACCACCTGGACAGCCAGCAGTTCAGCGACCATAACCTGCTGTAAGCTACATCGCCACGCCGCATTGGGATGGGGCCAGAGCATACTACAGCATCAGACATCGCCTTCGCTAATTTAAACACCTCTACAAAGTTACTCTTAGTAACCTCAGACTGACAAAGGCGTATATCATTAGCTCCTGCATGGATAACTATCTTTGAGAACCTGTGCTTGCCTAGGACCCTAAGATTACCTGCTATGTCCGGCGCCCTGGCTCCCGGTATACACCTGACTAAAGCTGCTGGTGCCCCTAAAGGCTGAGCTAATTTCACGTGCCGTATGATAGAGTCCCCTATAACCAGAGCTCTTTCAGGTTTCTCAGTGGGTGCATCACTAAGGAGAGCAAACCTGTTCGACACGTGACGCGGAGAGGAGTGGTGCTCCCGTGGGCGAGCCTCAGCGGTAGCTTTGGCTCTACGCTTATGCCGCCGAGCCGTCACCCATTCGCCCCGCTGTAAGGGCTCTAATGCCGGAGTTGGGGGATTGCTAACTCCACCTAGGGCGTCCAGACTTTCCCTAACAGAAACTACACTGTTCTCACGCTCACTAACCTGCTCTAAAGCCTGGACACGCGCTTCTAGCACTGAAATCTTCTCCGTCAGAGAGCTAACTAATCTGCACTTATCACAAGTAAAGCTAATAGAGCTATCGCTAGTGATGGAGGAAGAATGACTAAACATCCTGCACTCAGCACACTGAACAGGCTGAAGGTGTGCCATGATGAAAAGATTCACGCCCCTTAATCGAAGATCTGTTGATATTAAAGCAGATCAGATGGCCTCCGCTTGTGGACTTTACACAGGAGGAGAGAAAAAGAAAGCTTCCGGTCTCGGCGTTCTTCCGAAAAAAGAAAGAGAAAAAACCGGAAAAAGGAAAGTGAAAGTGAAAAGTACAAAAATGAAAGCGACAGTATAATAAAAATGAAGAGGATACTGGAAATTTATTTATAGAAAAAAAGTTAAAAAAGGATTAGTAATTAACGCCGGCACTCGCGGGAAAAAGGACTCGGCGCGAACAACTCAGGAAACAGGAAGTGCGTAAACCAGGAAGAGCTTAGCTTCACATATCTGATTCCCAAGACAAGGCTTGTATTTCTTTTATGATTTCTCGCCTTACAGGCAAGGCCTTAGATTGGACTACCGCAGTTTGGCCCATAGTCCAGTCCAACACTTACAACAATTTCGTTAAAGAATTTAGAGCAGTTTTTGATCACACCAGTGAGGGCCGCTCTCAAGGGGAATTACCTGTTTACGTCAGGGTAATCGCTCAGTTTCTGACTACACTTTGGAATTTTGCACTCTTGCGGCTGGGAGTGGTTGGAATAAGATGGCTTTACTAGTGACATTTCACAATGGATTGAACTCCGACATACTAGTGGAAATGGTTAAATCCCTAGAACCCATCCAGTGTGACTCATTCCATTTGTCTGCGGAGGAGAAGCAGCGATGTCTCCATGATGGGCTGTGTCTCTATTGCAGAACTGCGGGTCACATTCTAGGTGACAGTCAAATCCACCAACACAGTACTTCGGCACCGACCCCGGGAAAGCACATGGAGTCTGCTCCACGCACTAATGTGGTGAGTGTACCCACTAAGGGGTTGGTCTTCAAGTCCTTCCTCCTACCTGTGACAGTTAACTGCCCTCAGTCTGTCTTTGTGTTCTCTGCATTAATTGATTCTAGAGCTGAAGGTGACTTTATCCACGCCAAGCTGGTGGAGCAACTCCAGATTCCTGTGGAGCCACTGGAAGAGCCGCTGAGATTGACTGCTGTCGATGGGGATCCTGTGGGAGAAGGACTTGTTAACCGGATTATGAAACCCATTAATATGACTGTCAGTGCATTACATCCTGAATAGATTTGGTTTTTTTGTATTGAATTCTTGTAAGTATGCTATTATTTTAGGTTTGCCCTGGCTTAGAAAACATAACCCCGTCATATCCTGGTCTGATAAAGAAATACTCTCATGGTCCAGTTACTGCTATGACCATTGTCTAGCGCTTCTCACAGTTTTGGTATCATCAACGACTATAGAAAGCCCCAATGCCAATGTTGTAGTTTCCATGCTTTCCAAATACAGTGACTTGTTAGAAGTATTTAGTAAGAAAAGTGCCACCAAACTTCCCCCTCACAGAGAATATGACTGTTCCATTGAATTAATAGATGATGCTATCCCACCTAAGTCTAGGATTTATCCACTCACTCAGGCTGAGGAGAGAGCTATGGAGAAGTATATTCAGGAGGCTTTAGAACAGGGTTTCATCCGTCCTTCTACTTCTCCTGCAGCTGCAGGGTTATTTTTCATCAACAAGAAAGGGGACTTAGGCCCTGCATTGACTATCATGGGTTAAATCAGATCACTCAACCCTACTCTTACCCGCTGCCTTTAATCCCTGTAGCACTAGAACAACTTCATGGAGCATTTATATTTACAAAACTTGACTTAAGAAGTGCATACAATTTAGTCTGTATAAAGTAAGGTGACAAATGGAAAACAGCATTTCTTACCACTAGGGGGCACTATGAGTATTTAGTAATGCCCTTCAGGTTGCACAATGCCCCATCCATATTTCAAGCATTTGTAAATGATGTCCTCAGGGATATGCTTGGCAAATATGTTATTGCCTACATCGATGACATTTTGATTTACTCCCTGAATCAGAAACTCATATTCATCATGTCCGTTCTGTCCTTACACATCTGCTTGAGAACTAGCTGTATGTTAAAGGGGAGAAGTGTGAATTTCATCTCCCTTCCATTTCTTTCCTAGGCTATGTCATCAGTCCGGAGGGTGTTGTTATGGACGATAAGAAAGTAGAAGCCATAATGAATTGGCCCATCCCTACTTCCATAAAGGAGATCCAGTGATTTCTTGGGTTTGCTAATTTCTACCATCATTTCATTCACAATTTCAGTAGTCTAGCAGCTCCTCTTACCACCTTATTGAAAGGAAATGCCAAAAAACTCTCGTGGAATACCCAGGCACAGGAAGCATTCGAATCCCTCAAGGTAGCCTTCACCTCTGTCCCCATTCTGAAGCATCCTGATCCCACTCAGCCTTTCATGGTGGAGGTGGATGCCTCTGAGATAGGCACCAGAGCTTTGCTGTCCCAGCATGTAGGTGACCCCTTCAAATTACATTCAATAGCCTTCTACTCCGATAAACTGACCCCTGCAGAACATAACTACAGTATCGGAGATAGAGAATTGCTGGCCATGAAACTAGCTTTCAAAGAATGCTGCCATTGGCTAGAGGGAGCTACGCATCCCTTCCTCATCATCATAAAAACCTTGAATATTTACAGTCAGCTAAATGACTCAATCCCCGTCAGGCTTGGTGGTCTCTATTCTTTTCCCAACTTGATTTTTCCATCTCTTATCATCCCGGTTCCCGTAATACTAAAGCAGATGCCCTGTCTCATATATATCCTAGTCCTGAATCCTCCCCTGGGGTAGTTAATGTACTACCCCTGTCAGTTGTGGTCGCCCCCATTAGATGGGAAATAAACAAAGAGATCGACCAAGAACTATCTGTGACTCCTGCCCCTGAATCTTGCCCTGTAGGAAGTAAATATGTACCCACTCAATGCAGGGACAAGTTAATTACATGGGACCACTCCTCTTTGTCTTCTGGCCATCCGGGAGAGACACATACACACCAGTTATTGTCTGTCAGATATTGGTGGGAAAATATGCTATCAGATATCCATAGGTTTGTCTCCTCATGCACGACCTGTTCAAAATGCAAAACACCCAAAACTCTCTCTGCCGGTAAACTCATGCCCTTGCCTGTCCCTTCTCGTCCATGGTCACATTTAGTGGTAGACTGACCTGCCCCCCTCACAGAACTACATGGTCATTCTGACCATTGTTGATAGGTTCTCACGAGGAGTTAGATTTATTTCCTTTGTTAGCCTACCTACTGCCTTTCAGACAGCTGAAACCCTTTTTAACTATGTGTTCCGTATATTTGGTATTCCAGAAGATATAGTGCAGATCGAGGGCCTCAATTCACCTCGCATGTATGGTCAGCTTTCTTTGAGAGACTGGGAGTTAATGTAAGTCTCACCTCCAGTTACCATCCCCAGTCCATTGGTCAATATGAATGGGTAAACCAAGAACTGGGAAAGTTTTTGAGACTGTACTGTCATGAAAACCAAGCCGACTGGTCCAACTACTTGCCCTGGGCCAAAATGGCCCAAAACTTGTTAATTAGCTCTGCTACAGGTCTCACACCCTTTCAATGTATGCTGGGTTACCAACCCCCCTTAATGCCATGGTCTGCCATGCCCTCTGACAACCCGGCTGTTGACAGTTGGATGCAACGGAGTGAGCAGGTCTGGGAACAGACCCACCAGTGGATCAAGAATGTCCTCCACTGACACAAGAGACTGGTGGATCGTCATAGAGGTGACACACCTACCTACCTCCCTGGGGACAGAGTGTGGCTGTCAACCTGGAACTTCAGGTTTCCTGAGGGAGGTAGAAAATTATTACCCAAATTCACAAGTCAGTTTAAAATTCTCCAGCGAATTAATGAAATTACTTACAAATTAGATCTGCCTGTGTATTATCATGTTTCTAACTCATTTCATGTATCGCACTTGAAACCTGTTGTCTCAAGTCCGTTGGATGAGGCCACACCCGATGTCTCACCCCCACCGCTGGTGTATGTAGAAGGTACCCTGGTGTATGCTGTCTGCCAGTTGCTGGACTCCAGAAGGAGAGGAGAGACTCTGCAGTACCTTGTGGACTGGGAGGGCTATGGGCCTGAGGAGCATAGCTGGGTTCCCGCACAAGATATCCTGGATCCGGGGTTGGTGGAGGAGTTCCATCAGCATCATCTAGAGAAGCACATGCCTCAGCCTAGGGGCCATCCCAGGTGCCATGGGTCCAGCCCTCCCGGCAGTCTGCGCAGCAGTGGTCCCAGAGGTCGTCTGCGGTGACAGCCCTCTGTCCAGCACCGCAGCAGTTCTGATGGCTCGCTAAGGAGTTTTCCCAGTAGCATGGGTGGCAGTCATCATGGTCGTCCTTGTCCCTCAGCCTCCTTAGACTCCTGGGGGGGGGGGGGGGGGGTAACTGTCATGCTCCCAGGCTCACCTAACACTCAGGACTCCACTTCCCACAGTCCCCCTCACACACCAGTCACTACCACGTGCACTCCATCAGCCAACCCGGAGCCACTTTCTAGGAGTGGCTCCCCCAAGTTCTAGTTACCATCACCTGTACCTTTTTGTTTCCATTTGTATTTATACCCCTTTGTTTATATTGTTCCTCACACAGTATTGCCTCCACATTTCATGAGCCTACTGAGCATTTCCATTCTGATTGTATTCCTGTGTATGACCCTTTTTGCCTTCCGGTTTTCTCCCATCTTGCCTAGCCCTTGTGCTTGTTTGCTTGTTTCTCTTGCTTCCCGGTTTCTCGATCCTCGCCTGTTTTCCAACCATGATTTGTCTAGCCCTTGTTACTGTTTTGGAGTTCTTGGTATTGACCTGGCCTAGCTGTTGTACATTGTCTTTTTCCATTGTGCTCATTAAAACTTTGAGTTCATTCAATATCTGCGAGCATCTGGTTTGTTAAAACTGTGTTACAAGGAGTTACACACACCAAAAAAAACAAACAAAATAAACCCACACTAGGAAGAGTAGTGTGAGGTAAAGAGGAAAGTTTTCAGGTAAGCTTTGAAGGAAGAGAGAGTGGAACAGTTACGAAGCAATTGTGGTAATGAATTCCAAAGTTTAGGAGCAGCAACACTGAATGATCTGCCACCCACAGATGACAGTTTAAAACATGGGTCAGTCAAAAGTCCAGAGACAGAAGATCTGAGGGAGTGGGAGAGACAGTACAAATTAATTAGATCACAGAGATAGGAAGGGGAGAGACCATGAAGAGCTTTATAGATTAGAAGCAAGATTTTGTATTTAATCCAAGAGATAACTGGCAACCAATGCAGTTGCTGTAAAACAGGAGTGATGTGAGCCGTGCACTTCGTGAGTGTGAGGACACTAGCTGCTGAGTTTTGGATGTACTGCAGGCGATTGAGCAATGTGGCAGGGAGACCATAAAAGAGAGAATTGCAGTAGTCAAGACGGTGTAGTGGCTGGCTGCTTTATGTCCTGGGGCTCCATCATGCCTGTGTTACCTTCTGGCTCTCTCCTTTTAGTTATGCTGTCATACTGTAGTTAGTTTTGCTGGAGTCCCTGCTTGTACTCAGCGCAAAATGTATACTGTACCTACTTATTCAGGTGACATCGGGCATACCTGTACCTAACAACCTGCATTTTCTCTCTCTCTCTCTCTCTCTCTCTCTCTCTCTCCAATCTGTCCCTCTGAGTTACGTCAATCCTGGGATCGAGGTGCTGACCTCTTCTGCTCCTTGGACCTGCCTGATCCATCCTGGTGCCCTGTGTCTGGTTGGAGTCTCGTCACATCGCTCCTGTGGAGGGCGGCCCCATATGGACAGTTGAAAGTCACACTTGGAAGACGCTCTGGATACTTACAGTAATGCTTTTGTGGCTGAGGACTATAGTTGGCTTGCTAACTTTGGAACTGCGGTTGTCATGAACAGTTTTGCACTCAAGTTTCCATTAATGAAGAGTTATAACATCAACGAAACTGACTTCATGTTAAAACTGTTAATGTTATAGTCATGTTGTCTGTTGTTGTCCAGGTGAGGATGGGTTCCCTTTTGAGTCTGGTTCCTCTCAAGGTTTCTTCCTCGTGTTGTCTGGGGGAGTTTTTGTCATGATCCACCCCGGACTTCCACTCCGGAGATTTATTATCTCCCAGCTCAGAGCAATCCGGATCCGGGATGGGACTTCCATCTTGCCAGCATTCACTTCCTGGTCTGCTCTGCTATGTATAGGCCGTTCTCAGAAGGGGACTTTGCCAAGAAGATTGCAAATCAGAATGTACAGCAGTATTTAGAAGTAATGTATGATGACATGACACAGATATATACAGATGCTTCTAAAGACGAAACTGGTAAGACAGGAGCAGCAGTATTCATCCCCAGCTACAATATAAGTATTGGGAAAAGGATGTCAGATCACTTGTCAATTTTTTCAGCAGAAATGATGGCTATTATACTGGCCCTGCAGTGGGTGGAGGAGGTGAAGCCTAGTAAAGCAGTTATTTGCTCAGATTCTATGTCTTCCTTAAATAGTATCCAGAGTGGAAAATCTACATGCCGACAAGACCTCTTAGATGAAATTAACCATCTCGCATTTAAGATAAATCAACATAAAACTTTTATTCAGTTCACATGGGTTCCAGCTCATAAGGGGGTTGAGGGTAATGAGAAAGTGGATAAAATAGCCAAAGAGGCCATCAAGGCAAATGAGGTTGAGTTAGAAGTCCCATTAAGCAAGGCAGAAATTAAAGTAATAATTAAAGATAACATCAACAAAATGTGGCAGGAGAGATGGAATACAGAGGAGAAAGGAAGGCATCTATATAATTTACAAAAGGAGGTGGTGTTTAGAAGGGGTGGTGTTAGGTCAAATTTTATTATATGTAGGTTATGATCAGAATATGAATCAGAATCAGTAGGTTAAATCAAGATATATGTAGACATATGTAAGTTTAGTTAAGTATTAATTCTTGGCTTATTCTGTGTCAAAATGATATTAGTTGAAACGACCTTATGTCTCGGCTGGACATTGTTTGGGAACATTTTGTTTATTTTTTGATATGAATGTGTATTTTGAACAGAGAAGTGTCTGAAGGATTCACCAAGGTCTGTTTTAGTGTCAGATCGACTCACACACACTCTGAAATGGTAGAATTAAAGTTCATGTTTATGTTAATTCATTTAGTTGAAACTTAGGTTATAAGCTTCTTAAAAGCTTGAAATATACTATGGTAATGATTTGAATCCTGTAATTAATGAATGCATTCCATGATTAATGTTAGTTTTATAGTTTTAGATTAGTTTTATAATGACATTATAATTATAATTAAGATCTTATGATTCTAAGGGTTTTTAGTTTAAAAGCATTAACCTAATTTAGTTATGAGTTTAATCCTGTTAGTTGTTTAATTGTTCTCTCTCTTTCAGACATATTCTCATTGTTCTTGTGTTTAAGTTGTTCTTATTTTTATGTTTATTTTCTTATAACATTCCTTGTTTTAGCATTATTAAAGACATATTGTTATTTGTTATTTTACTTATGTTGATGAAATCAAGATGTAATTTACTGACTTAACACACATTTATGTGTTAAGAAATTATGTTTAATTATTAAGATCCTTTCTGTGCAAACTAGTGTCTTTGACCTTCTCTGTAGACTAGACATTATCTGTGTTTAAACATTCCATGCTATTCCATGAATATTAACCATAATATTGATCATAAGCCAAGACTCTGATATCTATCTGTACCTTACTGTCAGCAAAAATATATTATATTATGATTGATTCAAGATCATTACACACTTCCACATAGACGCACACCCATCACACACACACACACACACACACACACACATGAAGACAAAACATAAACACAGAGACACTATAAGACATTTTCAAGAATGTTTTCATTTTGACGAAGTGACTGTGCGAATAAACCGGCATGTGAAACCTCTGGTTCTCTGTCTGTTTTTCTCGACCTGTTGATTCGTCCTCAGATCCGAGGGCCCACGAAGGAATCAGGGTCTCTTTCTGGGTGAACCCAACAATTTGGTGTCAGAAGTGGGATACTGCCAACCAGGTGAGTAAATTATTTTAATTTTAATTTATAATTTGATTGGTTAGACTTGCCGCCTGGTTGGTATTAATTTCGAAAAAGAAAAGAGACCCAGTTGTTTATAATTCAGGTTGGTAAACCTCGTGTAGAGGCACGGGACGTTTTGGGGAACCTCGTAGACTTTTTAGACTCTTGTTTATGGGACGTGACGGGGCTTGGTAGAGCCACGGGAAGACTGGTAAACCTCGTAATTTGTTTACGGGACGGTGAGCCTCATGAAGTGAAAGAGCTGTCACGAGAAGAGTGCGCTTTTTGTTGATTCCTTCGTGCAGCCATTATGGGGGGTATCTGTAGTAAGGAGGTACTCAGACCCGCTTCTGAAGACACTCCACGGGATTGGATGAATCGATGTGATTTAGAACTCTATACTACTCCTTGGTTAGACCTTTTAGCCGAGTGTTCAGAAAAACAATTTCAGTCTCAGTTAATTTATTCTCATGCAGGAACTTTTAAACCAGAGTATCTCGTTTCGGCACATAAACAGATATATGAAGGATTTGGCAACCCAGAATGGGATTATGATTACATGACCAAAGGTTATTTAGAGTGGATTAAAATGAAGCTAATATGGGATGATTTTCATGGAATTAAAGAGACTAAAGAGCAAAAGAATTCAATACCACATCCTAAGCGTAATGAAGAGGTGAAACCTGCTTTATCTAGATCCATAGCTGTTAGGACTAGGACTGTTTTGGCCTCTAGAGGCCGCTGTTATTTCCTTTTTGTGTCATGTTTATTTTGGCCTCTAGAGGCCACCACTGTTCCTGTGTTTTGTGTTTGTGTTAATTGCCTGTTTAGTCCTGATTATCTTCACCTGTGTTCAATTTAGTTTGTGTATTTATACCCCCTGAGTTCAGTCCTCTTGTCACGGAGTCTTTGAGCTGTTATGTTTATCTCCAGTTTCCTCTGTACCGTGTTCTTTGTTTTGCACTTTGCTTTTCTTTTGGACCTAAGTATTTACTGTGTTTTTGGATCTTCTGAGCATTCAGCATTTTGCCTTTCCTTTTGTTTTTGGACTTTGCACCTTTGGATATTTTTATTTTTGTTATCTTCTGAGCTTTTGGATTTTCTTTTTTTGTTTTTTCATTGGATTGTAAATATTGTACATAGTGTAAATAAACTGTTATTTGATACTTTTTCTACTTCCGCCTCACGCCTCTGCATTTGAGTCATCCCCCTGGTGGCCTAGTGGGGGTTTGCTGGATTATCACACCAACGAATCAGGTTCGAATCCCAGCAAAACCCTAACAGAAAGACTCCGTCATGACCGACTCAGCAGAGGCTACTTCAACTGTCTACCCGGCCAACCTTCAGGGAATTATGGCAGCTTTGACACGCTTTGGAGTGACCATGGATGCTCATGGACGTACGCTCACCAGCCAACGTGAGGCCCTTGCTCGCCACGAGGAACTGCTTCAGCAAATTGGGAAAACCCTGGCACAGCTGACATCTCTGCCTGCATCTCCTCATCCTGATCCAGCTCCAGCTCCCGCTCCTCCTCCAGTGCCTCCTGCCATGCTGCCTTCTTCACCTCGCAAACCCAGCCTTCCTACACCACGGAGGTATGACGGCAAGCACAGTGAGTGCCGAGAGTTCCTTACCCAGTGTCAACTCACCTTTGAGCTTCAGCCTACCACCTACACTACAGATCGCCGCAAGATTGCCTTTGTGATCACCTTATTAGCTGGTAAGGCGCGAGCCTGGGCTACTGCTATCTGGCAAAGACAGGGACCTGAGTGCCTTGATTTCCAGCTGTTTTCTGAAGAGATGCTTCGGGTCTTCGATCAGGCGGACATCAGTACCGACGCAGCCCGAAAGCTCATGTCCATCCGGCAAGGAGGAAGCGTCGCAGATTACGCCATCTCGTTCCGGATGCTTGCAGCAGTAAGTGGATGGAACGAGACTGCCCTGGTGTCAGCCTTCCACCATGGTCTGTCTGACCCCATCAAGGACAGTCTGGCCTCTATTGGATGCCCAAGTGACCTCAAAACCCTCATCTCACATGCTATTCGTCTGGACAACAGGATGAGAGAACGCCACCAAGCCTTGAGCCCCCCCAGCCTCCCTACCTCTACCTGGAGACCATCTACCTCCTTCAGTGACTGTCCAGAACCCATGCAAGTGGGTTGTACTCGCCTCTCCGCATCTGAGAGGGAGCGCAGAAGGAGGGACAAGTGCTGCATCTACTGTGGCAAGCCTGGTCACTTCCGAGCATCATGTCCCGAACTCTTGGGAAAAGGACCGCCCCGTCCAGCCGAGGGAGGGTTGTGACGGGGCCTACCCTCTCTCCCGGACTCCCTGGCCAAGGAATCTACATCCCGGTCTCCATCTCCTGGGGTGAGTCTGTCCATTCTTGTCAAGCTTTGATAGACTCAGGGGTGGCTGGGAACTTTATGGATATTCACTTCGCCCAAAGCATCAATATTCCGACTGCACCTCTTGAAGTCCCACTGTCTGTGTCTGCCCTCAATGGCCAAGCGTTAGGTGATGGAAGAGTCACCCAAGTTACTTCTCCAGTCTTCCTCCAGTCTCAAGGTCACAAGGAAGAAATATCACTGCACCTGATTCCTTCACCTGAGTTCCCAGTTATTCTAGGCCTTCCTTGGCTTACTCGCCACAACCCTCGCATAGACTGGGTAACTAGCCAGGTTGTGGAATGGGGCCCTGCATGCCATGCCTCTTGTCTGCTCTCTAGCTCTCCTGTGTCCCCTGCCAAGCCCCCTGATCTCACCGAGTTATCTCAAGTTCCCACAGAGTACTGGGATCTCAAGGAGGTCTTCAGCAAGAGCAGGGCCGCCGTTCTTCCTCCGCACCGGGCCTACGACTGTGCCATCGACTTGCTCCCTGGGACTACCCCTCCTCGTGGCAGACTGTTTTCCCTCTCTCAGCCAGAATGCAAGGCCATGGAGGAATACCTCAAAGATGCCCTGGTCTCTGGGTTCATTCGACCCTCCACCTCACCTGCTGGTGCCGGCTTCTTCTTTATCGGCAAGAAGGATGGGGGGCTCCAACCATGTATTGACTACAGGGGCCTGAACAAGATCACTGTGCGCAACCGATATCCCCTTCCGCTGATGTCCACTGCTTTCGACCTGCTCCAAGGCGCCACCGTCTTCACCAAGTTGGACCTACGGAACGCATACCACCTCATCCATATCCGACAGGGAGACGAGTGAAAGACTGCCTTTAACACCCCGTCTGGGCACTACGAATACCAGGTGATGCCCTTCGGACTCACCAACACACCAGCTGTTTTTCAGGCCCTAATCAACGACGTCTTAAGGGACATGATTAACCTGTACGTTTTTGTCTACCTCGACGACATCCTTATCTTTTCCAAGACCATGCAGGAGCACCGCCACCATGTCCGCCAGGTTCTCCAGAGGCTGCTACAGAACAATCTGTTCACCAAGGCCCAGAAATGCGAATTTCATGTTCCCAAGGTCTCCTTTCTGGGATTTATTGTACGGACAGGCCAACTCCAAATGGACCCTGCCAAGACCCTGGCCGTCCGGGACTGGCCTTCTCCCAAGTCCGTTAAGGAGGTTCAGCGGTTCTTAGGATTCGCTAACTTCTACCGCAAGTTCATCAGGAACTTCAGTTCTGTATCAGCACCCATGTCGGACCTCACCAAAGGGACAGGTGGATCTTATGTCTGGTCTCCTCAGGTGGAAAAGGCGTTCAAAGACCTCAAGGACTGCTTCTGCACGGCACCCATTCTGGTCCTCCCGGACACCTCCCAACCATTCATCGTGGAGGTGGATGCCTCGGACAGTGGTGTTGGCGCGGTGCTCTCTCAACGTTCGGAAGGAAAGCTGCACCCCTGCGCTTACTTATCCCACTGCCTGAGTCCTGCGGAGTCCCGGTACGATGTGGGGGATCGAGAACTGCTAGCGGTCAAACTGGCCCTTGAGGAGTGGAGGCACTGGCTGGAGGGAGCACAACATCCATTCCTGGTTTGGACTGACCACAAGAACCTGGAGTACCTCCAGCAAGCCAAGAGACTGAACCCTCGACAGGCTAGGTGGGCCCTGTTTTTCAGTCAGTTTGACTTCACCCTCTCATACCGCCCCGGCTCCAAGAACACCAAACTTGACGCACTGTCCAGGCTGTTCTCTGCCACTAACAGGGAGAATGAAGTTGGGCCTATTATCCCTGTGTCCCGGATTGTGGCCCCTGTCCGCTGGGGTATTGAGGAGGCTGTCTGATGAGCCCAACGCCAGGACCCCGGTCCTGGGACGGGGCCACCGGGCCTCCTGTACGTCCCACATCAAGCCCAGGCCAAGGTTCTCCAGTGGGGTTACTCTTCCCCTCTCACCGCCCACCCGGGAGCTCGGAGGACCCTGGACTTCCTGAAAAGATGCTTCTGGTGGCCTAACATGGAGAAGGAAGTAAGGTCATTTGTCCTGTCCTGTGAGGTTTGCACCAGAACCAAGAACCCATGACAGCATCCCCAGGGTCTCCTGCATCCTCTGACCATTCCCCGGCATCCCTGGTCCCACGTGGCAGTCGACTTCATCATGGGTCTCCCTGAGTCACAAGGTAACACGGTCATTTTGGTCATAGTTGACAGATTCTCCAAGGCCTGCCACTTCATACCACTGTGCAAACTCCCCTCTGCTCTTGAAACAGCGAAACTTATGTTTAATCATGTCTTCCGAGTCTTTGGTCTTCCACAGGACATCGTCTCAGATCAAGGGCCCCAGTTCTCCTCCCAAATGTGGCACGGGTTCTGCAAGGTCATCGGAGCCACTGCCAGCCTCTCCTCTGGGTTTCACCCACAGTCCAATGGTCAGACGGAGAGGCTCAACCAGGACCTGGAAACCACCCTGCGAGGCCTGGCTATGGATAACCCAACATCGTGGAGCACCTGGCTGCCATGGGCAGAGTACACCCACAACACCCTGCAGTCATCGGCCACCAAGCTGTCGCCATTCCAGTGCCAATTCGGGTTCCAGCCACCTCTGTTCCCGGACCAGGAGGAGGACGCGGGGGTGCCCTCGGTCAACCAATATGTGAGACGGTGTCGCAAGACCTGGAGCAAGGTCAGGAAGACCCTCATACAGACCTCCAGAACCAACCAG
The DNA here is from genome assembly GCF_027579695.1 of Neoarius graeffei. Lineage (NCBI taxonomy): Eukaryota > Metazoa > Chordata > Actinopteri > Siluriformes > Ariidae > Neoarius > Neoarius graeffei. The sequence goes on along the minus strand of NC_083583.1, from coordinate 1,245,847 downwards.
ACTCAGGCCAACCGCCATAGAAGACCTGCACACGCTTTCCGCCCTGGGCAGCGGGTTTGGCTGTCCACTAAGGACCTTCCACTGCAGGTGGAGAACCGCAAGCTTGCTCCTCGCTACATTGGCCCCTTCAAGGTGGTGCGCAGGGTGAACCCTGTCTCCTACCGGCTCCAGTTGCCCCGGACTCTGAGGATCAACCCCACTTTCCATGTTTCCCTGTTGCGGCCCGTACTGATGTCTACGTATGCCCCTGCCCCTAGGAACTCCCCACCCCCCCGCATCTTCCAGGGTCAGACTGTGTTCACTGTGCATCGCCTGCTTGACTCCCGCCGGGTCCGCGGTGGGTTGCAATATCTGGTGGACTGGGAGGGCTATGGTCCTGAGGAGCGCTGCTGGGTTCCTGCTCGAGATGTCCTAGATAAAGAACTGTGTCGGGACTTCCATTCGGCCCATCCGGATCGCCCTGGGAACGTCAGGAGACGCTCCTAGAGGGGGGGGTCCTGTTAGGACTAGGACTGTTTTGGCCTCTAGAGGCCACTGTTATTTCCTTTTCATGTCATGTTTATTTTGGCCTCTAGAGGCTGCCACTGTTCCTGTGTTTTGTGTTTGTGTTAATTGCCTGTTTAGTCCTGATTATCTTCACCTGTGTTCAATTTAGTTTGTGTATTTATACCCCCTGAGTTCAGTCCTCTTGTCACGGAGTCTTTGAGCTGTTATGTTTATCTCCAGTTTCCTCTGTACCGTGTTCTTTGTTTTGCACTTTGCTTTTCTTTTGGACCTAAGTATTTACTGTGTTTTTGGATCTTCTGAGTGTTCAGCATTTTGCCTTTCCTTTTGTTTTTGGACTTTGCACCTTTGGATATTTTTATTTTTGTTATCTTCTGAGCTTTTGGATTTTCTTTTTTTGTTTTTTCATTGGATTGTACATAGTGTAAATAAACTGTTGTTTGATACTTTTTCTACTTCCGCCTCATGCCTCTGCATTTGAGTCATCCCCCTGGTGGCCTAGTGGGGGTTTGCTGGATTTTCACACCAATGAATCAGGTTCGAATCCCAGCAAAACCCTAACAATAGCCTCTGTTTCCCCGCTGATATCCGAGGAAGCAAGAAACATTCCTGTAGATACACCAGCGAACACTTCATGTCCTGCTGATAACATTCCTAGCGTATCTCATAATACAGGCGCTAGAAGAAAAACTGTAATGAACAGAAGAAACTAGACGAACGGTTCTAATACGGATTCTGACGACGAAATAAATACAGCTTGTGTGTGGGCGCGAAGAGGAAAAGGATTCAAGATCAATCCGCCTTCGGCATCAGAATTAAAAGATATTATTAAGTTGTTGCCTTTGATAAACAACCCAATCAACTTTGTAGACATGCTCGTAAGAATGTGCAGGCATAAACAAATGGTTGGTGCAGATTATCGTTTTATCACGCATGCTGTTCTCAGTGATAGATATGATGAAACTGCATTGCTAGCTGCCATGCCCTGCTTAGGTCCTGAGAATGATGAATATGAAGTGATTGAAACGAAGGTAGAAGAAGACGGCCAAACCACTACTAAACATGTGATTAAGTTTTACTGGAAAGAGACTGATAGAGCTATGGCAGAATTAAAGGACCAATTGACGCGTTATCTGCTCTCACGAAGACAGGCTAGCCATGATCTTTCACAGGTTACTAATTGTAAACAGGAGAAGGCTGAACTCACTTCAAAGTTTTTGACACGCTTTAGCGAGACGTGGACTTGTTTGGGAAATATGCCACTGAATCAGCAGCAAAGCAATCCTCTCTTTATTTCAACATTTCTGAATAATTGTCGTCCTGATGTACAGAAGGTTTTGAAACATCATTTGAGTGACCGGAGTAATATGATAGTGAGAGCTCTAGGGGAGAAAATTAGAGTTTTGGAGGGAGATGATCTTTTGGATACTAAGCAGGTGGCCTGCCTTTCCATTGCTAGTGGTTACTCACAGCGGAATTGGGGTGATCCACAAGGCAGGGCGGGGAATAAGGGATTCCCTGGTGATAGATTGTGCTATTATTGTGGTAAAGAAGGACATTGGAAACGTGAGTGTAGAAAGAGAAGGGCGGATGAAGACAGGGCACGGCAAAGATCCTCTTCTTCTAATCTTCAGCGTGCTCTTCCTCCTCCTCCTCTTGCTTTGCCTGCTCCTACGGCAAGCGTAGGCCCATATCGAGCATAGAGCTGCCTACAGAGCTGTGACCCCATGATGCTACATTGTTCTTTCAACTCTTATCTAGCTAGTGATTTGCCTGTTGTAGAATTAGCTGTGAATGGAAAGGTGCTCCCTTTCTTAATTGACACTGGTGCTACAATGTCCTCGGTGGGAAATTCATATGAGGGTCCGATGTCTAACAAAACTGTTTGCTCTGTGGGAATTGATGGGGTCCCTTTTTCTTCCCCTTGCACTTCTCCATTACTGGTAACCTGTCCCGCTGACCCAGCACTTCGTAAACATCACTCTTTTGTGTTGATGTCACAGTGTCCTTTTAACTTAATGGGACGGGATCTAATGAGTCTGTTACATTTATCCATTTCGTTTCAGGGATCCAAGATGACTATTTGCACTCCTGACTCGCTGCCTCCTGCTTTATCTTATCTTTCTTCACATGTGACTGTGCCAAATATCTCTGCTGTTTGCATGACTTCTGTAAACCCTGTTATTCCCTCTACTGACCCTTCTACGGCTTTGGCTGAAATCCCCTCCTCTCTTTGGGCTGAACAGAAGGACGAGGTAGGCCTACTTCATTGTGTTCCTTATGAAGCTAAGCTGAAACACCTGCTTCCTGTCTATGTTAACCAGTATCCTCTCTCTGAGGATAAAGTCAAAGGAATTGATGTCATCTTACAGTCTCTCCTTGAACAAGGCGTGGTGAGAGAGTGTACTAGCCCGTACAATACACCTGTCAACCCCGTGCCCAAGCCGGACGGTACCTGGCGTTTTATGCAGGACTTGCATAAGATTAATGAACTGATTGTTCCTGTAGCACCTATTGTACCTGACGTTTCCTCTGTAATATCACAAGTTCCTGCTGATCATTGCTGTTTCTCCGTCATTGACCTCTGCTCTGCTTTTTTCAGCGTTCCAGTTGGAGAAAACATACAGCCTTTGTTTGCGTTCACGCACAGACAGAAGCAGTATACTTGAACACGCCTACCACAAGGTTTTATTGATTCTCCAGCTGTGTTTTCAGCTGTAATTCGTAACGCACTTTGTGACCTCTCCCTCCCCCAGGGCTCTATGATCCTGACATACGCAGATGATCTTCTGATATCCACTGAGTCACCAGAAATCTGCCAAGACACATCATTGCACCTGCTCCAACATCTGGCGCAAAAGGGTTTCAAGGTTTCCAGAACCAAGCTCCAGTTCTGCAAGGACACTGTTAAGTATCTGGGCTTTGAACTTTCACAAGGTTGTCGTAAGCTGTCAGCTGATCAGCTGCAGGTGATTCTAGACACAAAACACCCTGCCACTAAGCATGCACTCATGTCTTTTTTGGGTCTTATCATCTATTGCAGACAATGGATCCCTGACTGCTCCTCATATGACAAGATTCTCCGTTCTGCAATCTCTCATCAAGATCCACAGCGACATCCTTTGACCTGGACTGACACTATGATTAACGCTTATCACTCCCTCAAAAGCGCTCTCTGCTCCGCCCCAGCTCTGGGTTTACCTGACTACTCAAAGCCCTTTCATCTCTACACCTGTGAACAACAAGGTACGGCGTCTGGTGTTTTGGCTCAGGAGCATGGAGGGGGGATTCGTCCGTGTGCGTTCTTATCTAAAACATTAGACACTGTTGCTCAAGGCTTGCCTGCGTGTCTAAGAGCTGTCGCCACCTGTGCTATGATGGTTTCAGATGCAGAGAAATTGGTTTTGTCTCACCCACTGATCTTGCACTCATCACATCAAGTTAAACAGGTATTGCAAAATTTACAGACTCAACATATGACTGCGCAGCAATGATCCGGATATGAAACCATTCTCTTTTCTACTGACAATCTCGAAATTCATGCCACATCCTCTAATACTGTAGGTCATGCTCTCGCACGCCTTCTTAACTCTCAGGGCAACACCTTAGAGGACACCGATCATGATTGTCTATCTGAAATCTTGCATACTACCAGTATCAGGCCTGATCTTTCCTCCAGCCCTCTGGAGATGGGGGAAGTAATCTTTGTTGATGGTTCTTGTTCTAAACCTTCAGATGGCGTTTTCCTCTGTGGCTATTCTGTGTGTTCCCTGCCTGACATTGTACACGAGGCCTATGCTCTCCCATTCTCTTCCGCTCAGGCAGCTGAGTTGTATGCACTAATGTGTGCTTGTATTTTGTCTCAGGGCAAGGATGTCACAATCTACACAGACTCTCGTTATGCCTTTGGGGTGGCTCATGATTTTGGGAAGATTTGGCAGTCACGGGGCTTCCACGCCGCAGATGGGAAGCCCATTTCACACTCTACCTTAGTACAAAACCTTATTGATTCTTGTCATCTCCCTAGGTCACTCACCATAGTTAAGACTAAAGCGCATGCCTCGGGAAACACCCCTGAACGCATGGGTAATTCTCTTGCTGATCGTATGGCAAAACTTGCTGCTGCTTCTGGTGTCATGTATCCTGGTCTAGACCCTTCATCATGTAATACATCTTGTCTTGCTAGTAGCCTGATCCCAGATTTAGACCTTATCTCTTTATAGGCTTTAGCTTCTCCAAATGATTCTGCCTTCTGGCAGCTACAAGATGCTTATGTCGCCTCTGATGGCCTATGGTACAGCCAGGATGGCCGCCTTTGTCTTCCATCACATTGCCTTCCCTTCTTCGTGCGTGAATTTCATGGCATGACACACCGTGCACGAAGGGGGTAAAGGGGGACATGAACAAACTTTTCTGTATAGCCAATCTAAACAGTTTGGTGGACTCAATTCTCGAGAGATGCCTCATCTGCGCACAAAACAATCACTCCAAAGCAGTCGCAAAACACGAGTGTTTACCTATACCTACATCTCCATTCCTAGAATGGCAAATCGACTTCACACACATGCCTCCTTGTGGGCCGTTTAAATATCTCCTGGTGATTGTGGACAAATTCTCTAAATGGGTAGAAGCCTTTCTGTGTTCTAGAGAGAATGCAAAGGTAGTGACTCGTATGCTGGCAAAAGAAATAATACCTCATTATGGGGTTCCCGATGCCATAGACTCAGACAAAGGTACCCCTTTTGCCTCAAAGGTCACACAGGACCTGTGTAAGTATCTTTCATTGAACTGGCGTTTTCACATTCCATACCATCCTCAATCTTCTGGTATCGTAGAACGTACTAATCGAACATTGAAAGACAAACTAACTAAGGCTATGCAGACCACAGGTTCCAAAAATTGGGTAGACTTATTGCCAGCTACACTGGCTGAAATTCACATGACATCGAAGCCTAGTCTTGGCGGCTATTCCCCCTATGAGATCATTTTTGGGTGACCGTTCCCTGTCCCCTGAAGAAAAGGGACTCCGGCTCTGGGTACCTCTGATTTGAAGACACATATGGATGAGTATTCTGCAGCCCTTATTGATAAATTGCATGAAATTTGTACTAAGGTCAATAGTACGATATCATTTCCACCATCAGCAAACACACACCTTCCAAGTGGGAGACAAGGTGCTGGTGAGACTTTTTAAATGATTTGGACAATTGGGAGAACCTAGATATAGTGAGCCTGCAGAAATAGTTGCCATTATTCATACTGCTGTCTTAACTGACCTTTTTCCACAGTGGATCCATGCCACCCGACTGAAGAAGGCTCCATAACAAAGTTGTGTTACACTAATCAGTTCGCTATTAACGCTTTTTGTGTCCCTATCCAGTCTGTCTGTCTCTCTCTCTCTCTCTCTCTCTCTCTCTCTCCCTCTCTCTGTGCTCTATATAGATTTGACCTGTGTGCAAACGCTGACTGAGTTCTGCAGCCTGGCTGACTGAGAATCAGTTACTGCCTGCGAGACGTTGTGAACAAAAAGGGGAAGAGATCTCGCGCCCAGTTTGGAACCACCCGTGAACCATTTGGAACCACCTCACTACAACCATGATGGTCCGCATCGCGGGTTTCGTGACTTCATCATTGCTCGGGGCAGGGCTACCCGCCCAAGCTTTCGGAACCACTTCATTGCTCGGGGCAGGGTTACCCGCCCGAGCTTTCGTGGCTGCTTCATCTCTGCTCGGGGCAGGGTTACCCGCCCGAGCCCTCGTGACTATTCTCTTATTGCTCGGAGCAGGGTTACCCGCTGGAGCTGGACCTCGAGACAACATCTTCTGGCAATTCGCTAACTGGACTGCACGGGCTCACACAAACAAAAGTTGTTATGTATGTCATTTGATGCCGTCTTCTACTATTATTACACACCCACCTTTGCCGTTATGCTCTGAAGCTTTATATTATGCTTGGGGGCCAAAGGGCCAACCTTTTAAATTTTGGGGCCCTTTCTGTGATTACTCTCCTCACCCTTCTGTGGTAGCAAGGTTAAACCAGACTTCTTTAGCACATGGCACAAATACCCCCGACATTATATTGCAAGATTCCATTCTCACTACTCTGAAAGTAGATATGCCTTCTAATTTCACTTTCCCTCAATGTTTTAGAATGAATTACTCTCAAAAAAGTAACATTTATTTAGGACACATTCCTAAGTCTCAATGTAAGCAGATATATGATCAGAATTCCCCCACCTCTCCATGTCCTCGCTGGGTCCCGAATTCATGTCGATGTAACCCTCCGCTAACTGATTGTACACTCAACAGTATCGGGTATATCAAAAATACATGTAGGGCTCATCCTAATTGTGTTCCACCACACCCTAATAATTATCCTGGTGTTAAATTAGCATTAAACTGGTACTGGTACTGCGGTAATAGTGATCTCCTTGTTTCGTTTCTCACCAAGTGGTCAGGCATTTGCGCTCCCATACAACTCAAAAATGCTATCACTGCTATCTATCCTCTCTCTGCTCATCGCCCAAAACGAGATGTCATTCATAATTTTCCACCCTTGGAACATCATCTTACTACTAGGTGGCACCAGTTTTGGACATCAATGTTTCCTCATTTTGGTGTAGCTGATCTATGGAAGAATGTAGAATTAACACATTATCGCTTAGCCAGCTTTGTTAATGAAACCATTAAAGCTGTTGATGGTATTAGGACTGAATTAACCGCCCTGCGTCTAATGACTACTCAAAATCGTATGGCCCTTGATATTTTGTTAGCAGAAAAGGGGGGTGTTTGTGCTATGATCGGAGACAGCTGTTGCACTTTTATTCCTACTAATGATAACCCGGATGGTGAAATAGGTGCAGCCGTACATCAAATGAGACAGATTGCTCAACAACTAGAACATGATGAACATGGGGATACGGCAGGGTGGGTGTGGTTTTCTAGACTGTTTGGTAATTGGTCTGCTATTCTTTCCATGTGTATCCCTGTAGTGGTGATTTTTCTTTTGTTTATTTTCCTGGGACCTTGTATTTTGAGATGCTTGATGGACAGAATGCATAAGATGATAAATAGTCTTACCCGCAAACCCCTGCATAGAGAAAACAACGTATATTATCGTCCTGCTAGGGTGTAACACTAATCTAATTAAAATCTAGTTAATACTGTGATTAGTATTAAAGGGGGGGATTGTTAGGTCAAATTTTATTATATGTAGGTTATGATCAGAATATGAATCAGAATCAGTAGGTTAAATCAAGATATATGTAGACATATGTAAGTTTAGTTAAGTATTAATTCTTGGCTTATTCTGTGTCAAAATTATATTAGTTGAAACGACCTTATGTCTCGGCTGGACATTGTTTGGGAACATTTTGTTTATTTTTTGATATGAATGTGTATTTTGAACAGAGAAGTGTCTGAAGGATTCACCAAGGTCTGTTTTAGTGTCAGATCGACTCACACACACTCTGAAATGGTAGAATTAAAGTTCATGTTTATGTTAATTCATTTAGTTGAAACTTAGGTTATAAGCTTCTTAAAAGCTTGAAATATACTATGGTAATGATTTGAATCCTGTAATTAATGAATGCATTCCGTGATTAATGTTAGTTTTATAGTTTTAGATTAGTTTCATAATGACATTATAATTATAATTAAGATCTTATGATTCTAAGGGTTTTTAGTTTAAAAGCATTAACCTAATTTAGTTATGAGTTTAATCCTGTTAGTTGTTTAATTGTTCTCCCACTTTCAGACATATTCTCATTGTTCTTGTGTTTAAGTTGCTCTTATTTTTTTATGTTTATTTTCTTATAACATTCCTTGTTTTAGCATTATTAAAGACATATTGTTATTTGTTATTTTACTTATGTTGATGAAATCAAGATGTAATTTACTGACTTAACACACATTTATGTGTTAAGAAATTATGTTTAATTATTAAGATCCTTTCTGTGCAAACTAGTGTCTTTGACCTTCTCTGTAGACTAGACATTATCCGTGTTTAAACATTCCATGCTATTCCATGAATATTAACCATAATATTGATCATAAGCCAAGACTCTGATATCTATCTGTACCTTACTGTCAGCAAAAATATATTATATTATGATTGATTCAAGATCATTACACACTTCCACATAGACGCACACCCATCACACACACACACACACACACACACACACACACACACACACACACACACACACACGAAGACAAAACATAAACACAGAGACACTATAAGACGTTTTCAAGAATGTTTTCAAGTCAAGTCAAGTCAAGTCAAGTCAAGTGCTTTTATTTGTCACATACATTTTACATGTAGTGAAATGTTAAAGGGGTCATCAGCTCAGCATATAAATAAATAAATAAATAAATAAATAAGAATAAAAACAACATATGCAAATAATTAACCGCACTAGAAAAGTAAAAGATGACTCCTGAAGCATGACATGTAAAAAAATAAGTCTAAAATACTAATGAGTAAGTTAAAATAGCCTGGGGATAACAACAAGATAAAAAAAATGTGCACAGTTAGAAAGAGGAAAATGAGTCCTCTAACACTGATATAAAAACTGTAGTAAAAGGGATTATTTAAAATGTACTGAGTTTAGCAGTCTAACTGCCTGTGGATAAAAATTCTTCCTCAGTCTCTCTGTTCGTGCATGGAGACTTCGTAGTCGTCTGCCCAAATTCAGCAGGGTGAAGAGGTTAGAGTTTGGGTGTGAGGCATCCCGCATGATTTTCCTGGCCCTAGCTCCCACCCTCTTTGTGTATATGTCCATCAGACTCGGTAGGGGGGCTCTGATTGTCCGTTCCACAGAGTGCACCACTCTCTGCAGTGCTTTCTGGTCACATGCTGTACAGTTCCCAAACCAGGCCGTAATACAGCCTGTTAGGACACTCTCCACCGCTGAGGAGTAAAATGTGGTCAAGATGGAAGGGGAGACCTTAAACTTCCTCAGTCAACGAAGAAAGTACAGCCGCTGCCTGGATTTTGCTGTGAGGTGTTGTGTTTGTAGTGACCAGGAGAGGTTCTCAGTCAGATGTACCCCCAGGTACTTGAAGCTGGGGACCCTCTCCACAGGCTCCCCGCTAATGGTGAGTGGTGTATATGTCCTGCTCTGCACCTTCCTGAAGTCCACTACCATTTCCTTTGTCTTGCTGACATTCAGGGCCAAGTTGTTGGACTGGCACCACAGTGCTAGGTCAGCCACCTCCTTCAGGTAAGCCTGCTCGTTTTTTTGTGAGATGAGACCCAGCACCACGGTGTCGTCAGCAAATTTGATGATGGAAGTGGAACTGCTGGTGGTTGTGCAGTCGTGTGTGTAGATGTTATAGAGCAATGGACTTAAAACACAACCCTGGGGCGAGCCAATGTTGAGGGTCAACTTCCCTGAAGTGACACCCCCCCCATTCTGACCACTTGGGGGCGATCTGTGAGGAAGCTGAGCACCCAATTGCACAACTGGGTGTTAAATCCCAGCGCCCTCATCTTATCAGCCAGGCGAAGGGGGATTATGGTGTTAAATGCTGAACTATAATCTATGAACAGCATTCTCACATAATTTCCCCTCCCCTCATCCAGATGGACCAATGTAGTGTGCAGTAGGCTTGAGATGGCATCGTCCCTACTTCTGTTTGCTCTGTAGGTAAATTGGTGAGGATCAAAAGAACTGGGCAGGGTGTGGCATATGTGTTTTTTCACAAGCCTCTCAAAGCACTTCATTACCGCTGATGTAAGGGCCACTGGGCGGTAGTCATTCAGGTCTGCTGGCTTACTGTTCTTAGGCACAGGAACAATGATTGATTTTTTAAAGCAAGATGGAACCACGGCTTCAGCCAGTGACATATTGAAGATCTCAGCATAAACAGGGGCTAGCTGATCAGCGCAGGATCTCAGAATCCTGCCAGGGATCTGATCGGGGCCTGTTGCTTTCCTCCCATTTACGCCTCTGAACACTCCCCTCACATCACTCTCACTGATAATGAAAGGAGGCGTCCCGTTACCACTAGACTTTTCAGTCACAGCTACCATGGGGTTAGCAAGGTCAAAGCGAGCATAGAATGTATTTAGCTCATCAGCAAGTGAGGGGTCAGAGCTATGCATGGAGGTGGGCTTGTTTTTAAAATCTGTCATGACCCGAAGGCCCTTCCACACACTGGCAGGATCACCAGCCTGGAAGTCAGCTTCCACTCTGTCCTTGTAGCGGAGCTTTGCAGCCCTCACAGTCCTCCTTAGGCCATAAACTGCTTCTTTATAGCCTGTCACGTCCCCTGATAGAATGCCAGCCTTGTATGAAGCAGTTCGAGCTGAAAGTGCTTTCCTCACAGTTTTATCTACCCAGGGTTTCTGATTTGGGTAAACTTTTATTTTGACAGTTTGTATGATATCATTGATAAGGAAGTAAATGTAGCTCCCAACCGCGTCTGCATATTCACTGATGTCATTTGAAGATACCTGGAAAATCTCCCAATCCGTGTTCTCTAGCGCGTCTTGAAGCAACATTTCTGATTGGTCAGTCCAACGTTGTACTGCTTTCGTCATTGGCGCTTCCTGCAAGATCTTGTGTTTATATTTTGGTACTAGGAAAACCGCAACATGGTCGGACTTGTCAAAAGCGGGCATTGGAAGGGCTTTATAACAGTCTAAAAACAGAGTATAGCAGTGATCAAGGATGTTATCACCCCTCGTTGGAAAGTGGATGTGTTGCTTGAATTCTGGCAGACCGCGGGAAAGTTTAGCCTTATTGAAGTCACCGAGGACGATGAAGGCAGCCCCAGGGTGACGATGCTGTTGTTTATTTATAACCTCCTGTAGCTCAGATATGGCGACATCAGTGCTTGCACTTGGGGGGATATAAACTGCAGTCATAATAACTGCTGTGAAATCACGGGGCAGGAAGTGTGGTCTGCATAAGATAGACAAGTGTTCCTGATTAGGAGTACAGGCATTGAGAACAGTGATGTTCCTCGGCTCACACCACCTGTTATTGGTCATAAAACAAACTCCCCCGCCCTTGGATTTCCCGGACTCCTCGGTTCTGTCCATGCGAAGGATGGAAAAGTGGTCGGCAGGCATGATTGAGTGATCCGGTATTGAAGATGACAGCCAGGATTCAGTAAAACACAGAACATTGCAGTCCCTGATGTCCCGCTGGAAGGCGATCCTTGCTCTCAAGTCGTCCAGCTTGTTCACTAACGACTGGACATTAGCTAGCAGGATACTGGGCAGAGGTGGACGGTTTGCCTTACTTCTCAGTCGATTTCGGATGCCTGCTCATCTGCCCCTGTGTTTCTTGGTCCGACGCTTGGGCCTACTTGCGTCTTGAGTCCCATCACTGTGCCGGAGTATCTCAGGTGGAAACGCCGTGTTGTTGTCAAAGGGCATGTCGCCAGGTAAGCACTGGTTTCTAATTTCTAGAAGTGTCCCGCAATCGTATGTAATCATACTTAAAACTGGTCAGTGAAAACTTAAAAAGGGTAAAAACAAAAAAAGATAAGGTTAGATAAAGTTAAAATCTACAGAGTGACCCCGACGGCGTCTGGACGCAGCCGCGCCATCATTTCATTTTGACGAAGTGACTGTGTGAATAAACCGGCATGTGAAACCTCTGGTTCTCTGTCTGTTTTTCTCGACCTGTTGATTCGTCCTCGGATCCGAGGGCCCACGAAGGAATCAGGGTCTCTTTCTGGGTGAACCCAACAGGTGGTGAACTGAAATGACAGGAGGAGGTTTGGTTGACAAGGCTGAGGATAGGACACACAAGTCTAAATAGTGGGTTGTATACAATAGGGAAACATCATTCTGGGGCCTGTGCACACTGTGGAGAAGTAGAAAAGGTTGAGCATGTTCTTATACACTGTACACAGTATTCTAGTGAAAGAGAGAAGATGGGGAGAACATTAAGAAAATCTGTAACTATAGACAACTTATTAAGTCAGCCATTCACACAATCAGCAGTAACAGCTCTAACACAGTATTTAAAGGACACTCAACTAGGAAATAGAATTTAGTTTTTTTTTTTAATAATCAGTCTGCAATTACTTGTTTATTTGTTTATCCTTGTGAAGGGTTTCACGGGAAGATCCTCGTATCCTCGTAATTGGTTTACGGGAAGATTTTTTGTTTGGTTATCCTTGTAATTGGTTTACGGGAAGATTTTGTTTGGTTATCCTCATAATTGGTTTACGGGAAGATTTTGTTTGGTTATCCTCGTAATTGGTTTACGGGAAGATTTTTGTTTGCTTATCCTCATAATTGGTTTACGGGAAGAGTTTGTTTGGTTATCCTCATAATTGGTTTATGGGAAGATTTTTGTTTGGTTATCCTCGTAATTGGTTTATGGGAAGATTTTTGTTTGGTTATCCTCGTAATTGGTTTACAGGAAGATTTTTGTTTGGTTACACAAATTCTAGACAATTTGGCCAGAGTTTCTCTAAGCTCCAGTGAGGTGGGACGAAGGCTGATAGGGCATGCCCACCCTCTGAGCACCAATACACGTCAAGAAGAGCAAGGATTGACTCAAGCATACATCTCTTAATATTGTTGATATTCTACTCCATTCTATTTTACTATTTCAGCTAGAAGGCTAGAATTCTTCTGTGACCTTGTGTCTCACTGTGTACTGTACTGTTGTGATGACACATTGCTCGAGACATAATATTGATATCGTTTTGAACATTTTATCAGGACATGACCTGCTCAAGGTCTGACTACAGGCTCAGTTTTGATTTATTCTCATGCAGGCATTTGCAACGATTAATATCCCTTGAGATCACACCTCAGCCTGATAGATGGCGGTAATACACATCGATTGTTAACTGCTAATAAATCGACAGAAGAAGAAGAAGAAGAAGAAGAAAAAGGGTACTTTGCCAGAATGTCTTGTCTGTTTTTCATGTCGTCTCTGTGCCATTTTGCTTCCTGAATTTTTGCTGTCTCTTTTTGCCTATTCTTTGCCACAGTTTTTGTACTCTCGTCTTGCCGTTTTTTCATGTTTTTGTGCTATGTTTTTTGTTTACAGTTTTTTTTGTCTGGACTATTTTTGTTCATTTATTCTCTTGGACTTTAATTAAATTTTTTTTTTATTAATTGGATTTTCTGGTTTGTGTTTCTGCTTTTGGATCCTACTCACCACATCTTGTCACCCATAACAGTACATTCTGGCCAACATGGATCCAGCGGAACTGAACCATCTGAGAATGGCTATGCAGCAGCAAGGAGCCCTCCTCGGGACCCACCAACAGGAACTCAGGCAGATCACCCAGAACCTGGCCACCCTGTCCGACTCACTCAACCTCCTAGCCACACAACTCCAGCACTCCCAAGCCATGCCTACCCCTGCCCAGCCGTCTCTTTCTTCAACTCCCACCACCGCCACTCTCCACGAACCAAGACTCCATTCGCCTCAGCCCTACAGTGGAGAACCAGGTACCTGCAGATCTTTTTTGTCACAGTGCTCGCTGATCTTGGAGCTTCAACCTCTGGCTATCTCCAAAGAATGCTCCCGGGTAGCCTATACCATCACGCTCCTCACCGGCAAGGCCAGGGAATGGGGACAGCAGTCTGGGACACCGATGTGCCCTGTTGTTCCAGCTTCAAGGAATTCTCTGAGGAAATGAGGCAAACATTCGACTGCCCTCTATCTGGCCGGGAGGCGGCAAGAGAGCTCATGGAGCTGCGGCAGGGGTCCCGATCTACCTCGGATTATGCCATCGAGTTCCAGACATTGACAGCGTCATGCGGTTGGAACGAGAGTGCCCTGGTCGACATGTTCCTACATGGCTTATCCGACACCATCAAGGATGAACTCTTCTCGCGGGAACTGCCGTCGGACCTCTCCAGCCTGATGGACCTTGCCAATCGTATTGACGCGCGGGTTCAACAATGGAGGAGAGAGAGGAGTCGCCTCAACTCTACCACCCACCTCGTCTGTCGAACCCATGCAGGTAGATCGGGTACAGGTGTCAGCAGAGGAATGACTGCACCAACGGAGCACGGGGGCTTGCTTCTATTGTGGTCAGCAGAGACACATCTGCCAAGCCTGCCTGCTAAAAGGACGAGCCCACCAGTGAATCGAGGGGCCCTGGTGGGCAATGCTCAGAACCAGTCCCCTGCCAACCGACCGTTGCTCCCCGTTATCATCACTCTCAACAACCAGCATCACCATCTTCGGGTGCTTGTCGACTCAGGGGTGGACAGGAACCTGATCTGCTCCGCCACCGCCAAGGATCTCAGAATCCCGTTACTCACCCTCGAGGTCCCTCTCATCGTCCTGACACTCAATGGCACTGGCTTGACCACCATCACTCACCTCACCACCCCGCTCACTCTAAGGATTTCAGGTAATCACTCTGAAACTATACAACTTCATGTCATGAACAACCCTCATGTTCCCATTATTCTTGGATTACCCTGGTTGATGCAGCACAACCCCCACCTAAACTGGACTGACCACACCATCTTAGGCTGGAGTCCTTCCTGCCTGGCCTCCTGTGTGAACTCCGCTCTGCCTCCCGCCAAACCACCTCTGCCCTCAGCCAGCGAGTTTCCCAACCTTTCTCATGTGCCTCCGGAGTATCTGGACCTCAAGCCTGTCTTCAGTAAGATCCAAGCAGTGTCCCTTCCCCCTCATAGGCTTTATGACTGCGGTATCGACCTCCTGCCAGGGATGGCGCCACCCAAGGGACGTCTCTACTCTCTTTCCCCCACCGAGAGACAGGCCATGGAGAAATACATCACTGAGTCTCTGGCAGCTGGGATTATCTGCCCTTCCTCCTCTCCGGTGGGGGCGGGATTCTTCTTCATGGAGAAGAAAGGCAAGTCACTCCGCCCCTGCATTGACTATCGAGGTCTCAACGCCATCACAGTCAAGAACTGCTACCCACTACTGCTTATGACTACAGCCTTTGAACTACTCCAGGGAGCCAAGGTGTTCACTAAACTGGACTTATGCAATGCCTATCACCTAGTTAGGATCAAGGAAGGGGACGAGTGGAAGACGGCCTTCAACACCACCACAGGCCACTATGAGTACCTCGTAGTCCCTTTCAGGCTGACTAACTTGCCCACAGTATTCCAGGCGTTGGTTAATGATGTCTTGAGGGACTTTCTTAACACCTTTGTCTTTGTTTACCTGGACGATATCTTGATTTTCTCTCACTCCCTGGAGGAACATCAGAGTCACATCTGGTAGTTTCTTCAATGCCTGCTGGAGAATAAGCTGTTTGTTAAGGCAGAGAAGAGTGAGTTCCACCAAAGCTCTGTCTTGTTCCTGGGGTTCATCATTTCACCAGCCAAGATCCAGATGGACCCCCTCAAGCTGGAGGCAGTCACTGACTGTCCCACCCCATCTTCGAGACGAGAGCTCCAGCGCTTCCTGGGGTTCGCCAACTTTTACAGGTGTTTCATCTGCAACTTCAGCACAGTGGCCAGACCTCTGTCAGCCCTGACCTTGACCAAGACCAAGTTCAAGTGGGGGGAGGAAGCAGAGGGCATTTTCCAGTCTCAAGCACAGGTTTACCACAGCACCCATTCTCACCATACCCGATTCTACCAAGCAGTTTATTGTCAAGGTCGATGCCTCCTAGTCAGGGGTCGGAGCCATCCTATCCCAGAGGGCCAACGACAACAAGGTCCACCCATGCTCCTTCTTCTCCCACCGACTATCCCCAGCCGAATGAAACTACAACATCAGCGACCGTGAACTACTGGCCGTGAAACTAGCCTTGGAGGAGTGGAGGCACTGGCTCGAGGTGTCTGACCTCCCGTTCCTAGTCTGGACTGACTATAAAAATCTGGAGTATCTCAAGTCTGCCAAACATCTCAACTCCTGTCAAGCCCGTTGGTCTCTCTTCTTCTCCCAATTCAACTTCACGCTCTCCTACTGCCCAGGCTCCAAGAACAACAAACCTGACGCCCTGTCCAGGATGTTCTCCTCCCACTGAGAGGAGTCCAAGCCACCCAAGACAATCCTTCCTCCACACTGCCTGGTGGGAGCCGCTATTCTAGAGGTTGAGACGCTCATGCAGAAGGCCCTGGAGCAGGACCCTGGTGAAGGTAACTCCAACAATATTCCTTGTAACCATCTGTTTGTCCCCTGTCATGTGCAAACTCCGGTGCTGCAGTGGGGTCACAGTTCCAAGTTGGCCTGTCATCCGGTAGCCGCCTGAACCCTGGCTCTCATCCAGCAGCGCTTTTGGTGGCCATCCATCAAGGAGGACATCCAGGAGTTCATGGCAGCCTGTGACACATGCTCCCAAAACAAGACACCCAATCGACCCCCTGCTGGCCTACTAAGACCCCTTCCTACTCCGCATTGACCTTGGTCTCACATTACCCTGGACTTCATGACAGGACTCCCCAGTTCAGGTGGCAATACATGCATCCTCACTGTCACTGACTGTTTTTCTAAGACCTTCCATTTCATTCCTCTGCCCAAGCTCCCCTCAGCCAAAGAGACCGCAGAACTACTCATCCACCACGTTTTCCACCTACATGGTCTACCTACTGACATAGTTTCTGACTCAGTTCACTGCGCAGTTCTGGAGAGCCTTCTGCAAACTCATTGGGGCCACCTGTAGTCTCTCCTCAGGCTTCCACCCACAGACCAATGGCCAGGAAGAATGGGCCAACCAGGCTTTGGGGGTTGCACTCAGGTGCATGGCATCCAGGAATGCCAGTTCTTAGAGCAAGTACCTTATTTGGATCAAATACACACATAACACTCTCCCTTCCTCTGCCACAGGTCTCTCTCCATTCCAGTGCTCACTAGGGTACCAACCACCACTGTTCCCCAGCCAGGAGGAGGAGGTCACTGTACCATCAGCCCAGGCCTTTATACACTGCTGCTGGAGGACATGGGCATTGGCCCAGAGAAGACTCATTCACTCCACACTCGCATTCAAGAAGCAGGTCAACAAACATCGCTCCAAGGCACCCACCTACCGAGTGGGCCAACGAGTTATGCTCTCCACGCACCACCTGCCACTTAGGGCCATCTCTCACAACCTGGCACCCAGGTTCCTTGGACCCTTCCTCATCAAGAAGGTAATCAACCCATGTTCTGTTTGACTGGCATTACCACTCACCATGCGACGTGTTCACCCTACCTTTCATGTGTCACAGCTTAAACCTCTGGTTTCCAGTTCTTTGGACACCAGGGTTAGGACAAGTCAAAGAACTGAAAAGGATGAGTTTATTGAAGGATCAAATCCCAAAACAAAGCACAAATGATGCAGTGTCAGTAAACTTACATGTCCTTCCCCTTTTAGTGTTTCTGTTGAGAGATCGAATGTAGTATTTGACCCTGTAGCTCTAACAGCCCAAAGATTGTCATCATCTGGTAGCATATGAGCTCAAGGAAAATCAGAGTGAAGGAAATCAAAATCAACTTCAACTTAAAAAATAAATGTGACAGTCCTGCTGTGTTTACAGTCCTTACTTGACTGAGTGAATTCCCTGCTTGTGTTCCTGTTCATGAAGTGTTTTGTATATTCTTACGGCTTTTTCATCTAACCAGCAGCCAGCAAAAAAAATTTCACTGTGGATTCTTCTCTGATCAGTGTCTATCTTTCTCAGCTCTTCTGCTGATCTTTTAACTTCTGCAGGTCAGTAATTATTGGAACACTCGTGTTGACAGACGGAGAAGGCTGCTGACTGTCACCCAAAGTAGAGATGTTCAAAGCATTCAATATAATATTTACAAGCATTTATTTCCTGACTGATTTCTCGAAGTCCACAGAAAAGGCTTTGCAGATTTCTTTAAGCTTTTGTTTAATTAGTTTTGACACTTCTTTGAAGGTTTTAGAGAGATTTAAATTTGACAGATTACTGTCAGTGTGTGACGCCATGTTGTTTTAGTTTATTTATATTTTGGTTACCCCCCTCCCCCCGCACAAAGCATTATGGATAATGTGAGTCAATATATAAATAGGTGTTGGTGCCCCCTAGTGGTTGGTGCCCCTGGGTGCTCACACAGTGCCATATATGTTTGATCTGAGCCAGACAAACAAATGTATTTAATAGCTAGTGTTTAATATTTGAGTTTAATATTTGACAGCATTAACGCTGTTTTTCCTTCTACACCAAACCCCTTTTTAACCCAAACACAGATCCTCAGTCAGTGGTTTAACAGTGTACAGTGTTTTCACTCGTGTAGTTTGAGTCTTAACCTCAAACGCTTCACCTACAGCTTACTGAGAGTCTGATGTTGTTTGGACACTTTTCTGGCCACAAGCTTCAGAATCCGACTCACACTTCTGTACAAAAACACATTTTAACACACTGACTTTTGTCAGTCAAAGTGCCCTGGGAAAGGAAGTGGCTTTTGGTCTCATGTATTGAAGAAACAATCTGTCGGTCCATACTGTGTTTTATATCAGGCTTGTAGTACTCGAGTCCGACTCGTGCCTTAATTTTAAGGACTCGTGACTTGACTTGGACTTGAGCACTGATGACTCGGGCTTGGACTTGGACTCATGCATTAACTGCATTTCGACTCATAAATTGGAGACAAGGACTCAAATGTTTTCTTTATTTTTTGTAACATGCCATAATAACTTGCCATAAAATATTTATATCTACATTAATTTTGCACTAATTTTGTGTAAGAGTGTGACACCTGCGCGTCTTGGCGCATGCATCAGATAGACTTTCGGGCACACTCTGGACAGTGCGCGCACCAAGCGGGCTCTCATATGCCCACGGCATAAATGACTCGCACCTGTACAGGATTAAGGCACAATCAGCGTGCCTATATAAATACTGTGAAAACACACTTACTTTGCAAAGTATTGAGTTGCGTTGCTGACACATTACCAAGCCTTATTTCCTTGTTTGGTTTCCTGATCCCTGATTTCCTGTTTCTCATCTTTGATCCTGCCGAGTCTACGATAGCCTGTTTGTGTCTCACTCGACCTATCGCCTGTATCACCATTTTACAATTTTGCCTTCCATTCTGGATTGTTTACGTGTCTTCACTTGTATTAATAAGCACACCTTCTGCACTCACATCTGTCTCCCAACCATCTCTGACAGAATACTTCACACTCCCTGATAAAGAGAAGCACATTCACCTGTTCATACGCCACGTTCAGGAACAAACTCATTTTAATGGTGCTGAAACAGACACTGTCACATGGTGTGGGTGGAGTCTCGTTCTCAGACTTGACTTGGATCAATAGTGTACTCGACTCAAAATTTTCTTTAATGACTTGGACTTGACTCAGACTTGAACACTGGGGACTTGAGACTGGACTCGGACTCGAGGTTTAGTGACTTGACTACAGCACTGATTTATATTTTAATGTTTGCAGCTTAATTTAAACAGAAATATGACTTCTGTTTCCAGTACAGTCCACAATACACGAAAACACAAATGAGCGAAAGAATTTTAAATAATAAATGAACATGCACAAAATTTGTGTTTGTTTATTTGATTATTTGTTTATTCACGAAGGTGCCAGTCCCAGTGCCCCCAGCATGTTTAGAGTTAAACCTGTTCAGATTTAAACCTGATTAAAGGCAACAAGTTTCAGGATTTATTCAGTAAATTTATTTATCTGTTTGTTGTAATTTAGTCTTTTACTGAGAAACACACTGACGAGAACTGAGAACACACACACACACACACACACACACACACTACAGCAGCACTCAGGATAAAGTGCACTGTTCAGTCCATTCCCTTATGATATGTGTGTTTCCTGTTTACACAGCTCTCAGTTCAGAGGTCAATCAACACTGATTTGTGTGTCTTCATGGATTTTTCAGTGTTAAGTGTTGAATGTTAAGTGTTCATGTGGTGTTGAATAAAATCACAGTAGTGAGAGGAATGATCTATAAATACATAAATAAAATAGAAATACAAAACACTTCACACAGACGCCATGAAGCTGTCATAAAGCACTGTGATGATGTGTTACATGGCTAAAGTTAGTCTCTCTCTCTATCTCTCTATCTCTCTCTCTCTCTCTCTCTCTCTCACACACACACACACACACATTCAATAATACTTTACAAAATTAGAATAAGTCCAACATTAACATGTAAAATGTTTATAAAGTGATTATAAGTGGTGCCTCATGAGGAAGCGATCAGTGGTGATGTTAGCATTAGCATGTTCAGCATTAGCGTTACTCAGAAAACTGCAGTTAATCCAGCGATGACACTGACGATGAGATTTCACCGCGAATACAAACGCATGTGCTGTAGCACTGAAGTTACACAATAATTCCTTTTAACATGAAATGTTAACATGGAGAAGAATCTAAGGGCCGCATGGGTGGGGCTGCTTGTGCTTTTTCCCGCACCGTCGTCCTGAAAAGCAGCAGGAAGCTCTCCAGGTCCAGGGTGTGGTCAGTCTGAGCTCCTGCGTGGTCTCACAGAGGCTTCAGTTAAATCAGGACTCATGCAGGTCACCGAAGTCCTTCTGAGGGAATCAGGACGTCCTCTCACACGTCCTCTTGCCATCAGACCTGCTGCGTTACTCACAGGCCAGTTTGCTGTCGAAGCTGGACAGGGCGATGGCGAAGGCCTGCAGTGCACACATGGGGTAGTTATAGTCCATTGTGAAGACATCCTCTGCCACTCGGCCAAACTGCATCACGATGTAATCCGCTAAACACACAGAGGACATGATTTACTGTTGTGGAAATGTCAGAATTTAAACATGAATATTCACTGCACTGTAAACATCAGGGCTTTTATTTACAGCCAGTTTTACAATAAACTCTGCATTATGGGATGTTTTAGTCCTTTCCTGGAAATCAGCTTAAAGAACTGGAGGATTGATGTGTAAATCAGTTTCCACTGATACACTTCTATACTGTAAGTGATGGTATGAGTTTACAGTGAATTATATCTCAATATATTCTATAGATTAATGACATCCCCTCACTGCACTGTTCATGTTCTTTCAGAAGCTAACGTTATTCACTGACTGACAGCATGCTATGTGTTCATCTCCCAGCGAATCCAACACACCACCAGGTGAAAGTGTTTTATGGCAACTCAGAATCCGATCTCCTTTGTGTATTGAATTATGGCACATTTTAAAGCAACATCACACCTCAGTTATCTTTTAGTAAAGTTGTGTGTAAATGTTTTTTGGAAGACAACCTGAACTAAAAACTTCCAGTCAATTTACAAAAGTTTCACCAAAACTCTGATCTTCTTCGTACTCATGTGCAGATGTTGATCAGCTGCAAAGTGAAAAGCTCATTTGCCGATCTGCCCACAAAACTCCCACGAAAAAAGAATGACCATTTTTGTCCTGCCATGGCCATCTCCATCTCCTGCCATGGCCAACTTTATGGAGAACTTCCTCGAATCTCAGAAACCATTCAAAAATATAGACTGAGATTTGCAGGCCATTGTTGGCACAGCAAAGAGGAACTCATCACTGATGTGCTCTTATGGCAACCACCTCACAGGAGATGTGCCAGAGGAAGACCTGCAACAATGTACGTTGACTAATTACTTAAAGATACTGGGCTCATATATGGTGAACTCCAAATTGCCAACAGAGATGATTGGAAGACTCATGTCAGTGGCTGCCGAGCAAAGTCCTCGTTGCAGTAGTATGGCCATCTCAGTCCTCTGAGCTGAACCCCAGTGAAAACCTGTGGGTGGAGCTGAAGAGGCGAGAGCACAAGAGAGGGTCGAGGACCCTGGATGAACTGGAGAGATTGTGGAGAGAGGAATGGGCTCAATGTCCTGCTCTGGATCTCCAACCTTATAAAATGTTACAGGAAAGAGTCAGTGCTGTTTTACTGGTAAAGGGGGTTGGACAGAATATTAAATGCAGGGGGCCAATAATAGTAGCACATTTGTTGAAAATAATTATTTTTTGATGAGGGATTTGTTTTTCTCTGAATAAATTTATTTAGATTAATGGTTGGATTTTTCTCATTTTTCAGTGTGAGATGAAGTGACTTCACCAAAAGGTGGATTTTTATTTATTTATTTATTTAATCATTTAATTTGAATTTTTTTTCATTCCTTTTTTAAATTTTTATTTATTTTTATAGGGCGGCACGGTGGTGTAGTGGTTAGCACTGTCGCCTCACAGCAAGAAGGTCCTGGTTTCGAGCCCCGGGGCCGGCGAGGGCCTTTCTGTGTGGAATTTGCATGTTCTCCCCGTGTCTGCGTGGGTTTCCTCCGGGTGCTCCGGTTTCCCCCACAGTCCAAAGACATGCAGGTTAGGCTAACTGGTGACTCTAAATTGACCGTAGGTGTGAATGAGAGTGTGAATGGTTGTCTGTGTCTATGTGTCAGCCCTGTGATGACCTGGCGACTTGTCCAGGGTGTACCCCGCCTTTCGCCCGTAGTCAGCTGGGATAGGCTCCAGCTTGCCTGCGACCCTGTAGAAGGATAAAGCGGCTAGAGATAATGAGATGAGATGAGATTTATTTTTATTTATTTATAATCTTTTTTTTTTACTAATCTTTACACAGGGTGCCAATAATTATGGAGGGCACTGCATATTTTGAGCATCAGAATTAATTATTATTTCATTACTTTAATTCTCATCATGAGAAAGAAAGTAATTTTGGAACCACTTTTTAAAGAAAAGAGGCAGACCTGAAGAGTGTCTGTCCCAGCTGGGGGTGGAGCTACTTTCTGGGTGGAGCTAATTATTCTGTTCACATGTATGTAAACTGAAACTATCCAGATCTGTCTTACAGTTACACTCTTAATCCCAGTTTTTGGTTTTAGACTTAAAGCAGCAGCTCTAAGTTTTACAGACATATGTGATCATCCTGAAGACACTTTAAGAGCTTCATCAGTTCTTCTGTAAGGTGAGAATCTTCTCAGTTTGTATGTGTGAGGGCATGACTGACAGGTGACATCATTAAACCTGATGAGGTGAAGTGAGAGACACCAAAGTGTAAATGGATGTAAATGTTCGTCTGTGTCTCAGTGTTAAAAGCCTGGTGGAGTCTCCAAATCTGAAAGCTCCTGAAAGTAACTGTGAGCTGAAAGACGTTTCTGAACTCACGGTCGTTGTCGTGAATGATCTGGAAATTCTTCACCGAGGCCTGAGTGACCCTGCCATGGAAGTTCAGCACATACGACTGAGTGTCATCGTTCCACACTGGCGTCTTGTTGTGGAGCTCAATCACACTCTCTGTGCTCTTGTTCTGCCAGCGAGCCAACAGCGTTTCATGCTCCTGCGGTAAACAGGACAGACGTGAGACAGACATGAGACAGATATACAACCCCGATTCCAAAAAAGTTGGGACAAAGTACAAATTGTAAATAAAAACGGAATGCAATTATTTACAAATCTCAAAAACTGATATTGTATTCACAATAGAACATAGACAACATATCAAATGTCGAAAGTGAGACATTTTGAAATTTCATGCCAAATATTGGCTCATTTGAAATTTCATGACAGCAACACATCTCAAAAAAGTTGGGACAGGGGCAATAAGAGGCTGGAAAAGTTAAAGGTACAAAAAAGGAACAGCTGGAGGACCAAACTGCAACTCATTAGGTCAATTGGCAATAGGTCATTAACATGACTGGGTATAAAAAGAGCATCTTGGAGTGGCAGCGGCTCTCAGAAGTAAAGATGGGAAGAGGATCACCAATCCCCCTAATTCTGCGCCGACAAATAGTGGAGCAATATCAGAAAGGAGTTCGACAGTGTAAAATTGCAAAGAGTTTGAACATATAATCATCTACAGTGCATAATATCATCAAAAGATTCAGAGAATCTGGAAGAATCTCTGTGCGTAAGGGTCAAGGCCGGAAAACCATACTGGGTGCCCGTGATCTTCGGGCCCTTAGACGGCACTGCATCACATACAGGCATGCTTCTGTATTGGAAATCACAAAATGGGCTCAGGAATATTTCCAGAGAACATTATCTGTGAACACAATTCACCGTGCCATCCGCCGTTGCCAGCTAAAACTCTATAGTTCAAAGAAGAAGCCGTATCTAAACACGATCCAGAAGCGCAGACGTCTTCTCTGGGCCAAGGCTCATTTAAAATGGACTGTGGCAAAGTGGAAAACTGTTCTGTGGTTAGACGAATCAAAATTTGAAGTTCTTTATGGAAATCAGGGACGCCATGTCATTCGGACTAAAGAGGAGAAGGACGACCCAAGTTGTTATCAGTGCTCAGTTCAGAAGCCTGCATCTCTGATGGTATGGGGTTGCATTAGTGCGTGTGGCATGGGCAGCTTACACATCTGGAAAGACACCATCAATGCTGAAAGGTATATCCAGGTTCCAGTGGCGGCTGCTGGTTTTTAAAACAGGGGAAGCCCATTTTATGCATTCATCGTAAAACCTGTAGGCCGGATATCAAAGCATAGAAAGGTGTGCCCCATTAGCATAGTGAACTAGACAACCCCACCTAGTGGCAGAAAGTATTTTTTGCTTGTACATTTCATGTTATAGTCTGGCTTGCCAGGCTAGTGCCTCATATCCTTAATCAAAAATATCAAACATCCAAAAATCACTGGCTATTCAATGAAGAGCCTTGAACATCATACCCTGATATGCAACACAGAGTCTTTAACACAACACCCAGCTGTGCAACACATCCTTGAACATCTTCTGCAACACAGTCTGGAAATTCATAACCAGGTAGGCTATGCAACACACAGAACCTTGAATATTATACCCAGGTATAACCTATAACACAGAGCCCACCATTCTCTTAACATTACTGAACAATATACACACTTCAGATTCATGAACATTATATGATGCACACTATTTATACACAAATTCTGCCCTTCGCTCCTTTTTCCAGAAAATGGTCTGTGACCCTGTCATACCAGCTGGTTGTGCTTTCCAGAGACTTCACCAATTTCTTCTCAATGGCCAGCAGAGCAAGACTACTTAAACGGTGTTGGCCCATTGTATTTCGAGTGAAAGACTTCACTCTTTTTAAACAAGAGAAGATACGCTCTACTCCAGCTGATGTGGCGCCAATAGTTGCAACTAAAGACAGCAGCTTGTATAGCTGGGGCATTGAACTGTCCAGCTCCATGTTTTTGAAAAACAACAGAGAATCACTCAGCTTGCCCAGAGTGCCCTGCAAGTCAGTGTTTTTGTACCAAACCTGCAGCTCAGACCGTAGTCTCCCTAAATAAAAAAAAATGACCATACATTTTCTCAACACTGATCATGCTTACCGTGTTCCTCGCCGACGCCGAAGTACAGCGACCGCCCCCCTCATGTCTTTCAAACACCATCTCCAATAATCCTTTATCAGCCCGGCTTCTTGGCCCTCACAATGTCCCATTTACCCCAGAGACATCAATGAGAAGAAACGTTTATATGAAAAGAAATTCGGACAGCATTTTGGCACACGACTACACTTTCTCGACATCCGCTAGGGACTGACTGATCATGCTTACCGTGTTCCTCACCGAAGTACAGCGACCGCCCTCCTCATGTCTTTCAAACACCACCTCCAATAATCCTTTATCAGCCCGGCTTCTTGGCCCTCCCAATGTCTCGTTTACCCCCAGAGATAACCGGCTTCCCTGGAAGTGATGATTTTGTTGATTTTAACCAATAACAACTAGCCGAAATTGGCTGTTCAGAGCTGTCTCGTAGACTACAACGGATACCCGGCTGTCATCAAAGGTGATTCTCGTAGCGAACTGCAAGTTTGTCAGACATCACTCAAATAAGTTACAGGATGACATAGGGATAGTTATGAACGTAAATACAATCTTGGGCATATATTATGTTATGCAAGTTATTGTTTTAATGAGAATTCAACGTCGTAGACGCCACAGTTTGGGGAGAGAATTTTAGGGGAAGTTCGGCTTCCCTTGTTGTCTCTGAGAAATCGTCCCTGCCAGGTTCTAGAGCAACATATGCTCCCATCCAGACAACGTCTCTTTCAGGGAAGACCTTGCATTTTCCAACATGACAATGCCAAACCACATACTGCATCAATTACAGCATCATGGCTGCGTAGAAGAAGGGTCCGGGTACTGAACTGGCCAGCCTGCAGTCCAGATCTTTCACCCATAGAAAACATTTGGCGCATCATAAAACGGAAGATATGACAAAAAAGACCTAAGACAGTTGAGCAACTAGAATCCTACATTAGACAAGAATGGGTTAACATTCCTCTCCCTAAACTTGAGCAACTTGTCTCCTCAGTCCCCAGACGTTTACAGACTGTTGTAAAGAGAAAAGGGGATGTCTCACAGTGGGAAACATGGCCTTGTCCCAACTTTTTTGAGATGTGTTGTTGTCATGAAATTTAAAATCACCTAATTTTTCTCTTTAAATGATACATTTTCTCAGTTTAAACATTTGATATGTCATCTATGTTCTATTCTGAATAAAATATGGAATTTTGAAACTTCCACATCATTGCATTCCGTTTTTATTTACAATTTGTACTTTGTTCCAACTTTTTTGGAATCGAGGTTGTAAAAGAGGTGTGAGACAGACATGAGACAGATGTGAGACAGATATAAGAGAGGGGTGAGACAGATGTGAAACAGATATGAGAGGTGTCAGACAGATATGAGAGAGGTGTGAGACAGATGTGAAACATATATAAGAGAGGTGTCAGACAGATGTGAGACAGATGTGAGACAGATATAAAAGGTGTGAGACAGATATAAGAGAGGTGTCAGACAGATGTGAGACAGGTGTGAGATAGATATAAGAAAGGTGTGAGACAGATATAAGGGAGGTGTGAGACAGATGTGAAACAGATATAACAGAGGTGTCAGACAGATGTGAGACAGATATAAGAAAGGTGTGAGACAGATATAAGAGAGGTGTGAGACAGATGTAAGAGAGGTGTGAGACAGATGTGAGACAGATATAAGAGAGGTGTGAGACAGATGTGAGACAGATGTCAGGGATTTTGCTTCCTGCTGTGTCAGGTACTAACATTAATATCTCCCTGAAAATCTGTAGATTTTATTAAAAATACGGAAACACTTACATTCCGTGGTCGAATGCAGACTCGTTCATGATCCATGTTCATTCCCGGAATAATGACGCTCATCTTCCGAGGACCTTTAAACCCCAACACGTTGGTCTCCTGAAGGAAGAACTAAATTCATTCTGTCTGTTTTTATTCAGATTTCTCCTGATTAAAGGACCATCATGTCAGGAGTCACTTCCAGGGGTCTCACTGCTTCACCCTTCTCTCTCTCTCTCTCTCTCTCTCTCTGTTCTAGTCACTATAGATCAAAATTATTGGCACCCTTCAGTAAATTCAGTATGAAATAAAATGCAGTGGTTGATATTTGGAGCTGAAGCATGACGTATAAAGATGTCGTTTTGCTTTAACACAAAATTTAAATAATTCCTGCACTGAGTCTCTTCCTGTAATGAAACTGAAGATTCCAGGACATTTTATATCTATCACCTGACTTGTGCAAGTCAACAATCATCTTTAAATTTAGTGTAAAAATGTTTTTATTTTCCACACAGTGATGATGAAGGGATTTTAGATCAATGTGTTCAGTCCTGTGTTGAGCTTGAGGAAACAGGAAATGTTCAAAGGCGGTGATTACAGGATTCTCTCAGACTAAAGAGAGCTATAAAAATAGAGAATTTTTTCCCAAGAACAATTTGTTTTAATTTTATGTTTTTAATTTTAAAAAATATGAAATAAGAAAGTCTTACAGCCCTGACTGTTTGAGTAAAGCAGAGTAAAGTGTAAACGAAGTTCCTCTCATTAACTGAAAGTAAATAAATCAGTTTGTCCTGTTTCTCTGGAGCAGGTGAAGAATGATCATGTGAAGTTTACTGACGTAGCAAATAGCCGCTAGCTCCTGGCGCAGGTTGCTGGCCTCCAAGCTGGACGTGCTCTTCACCGGGTTCGTCCCGCTGTCGTAAACTGTAAACTTGGTGCCCATGAGGTTGGACCTGAGGATCAGATGGAGATCAGAAAATCGACTCTTCAGCTCTCTGTGAGTTTAACCTCATTTCTCTTCAGAAAAAAAACCCTAATGGAGCAGAAAATGAATGTTCTAATTAGGCTACTCTTAAAAATAACACCCTTTTCTTAGCGTTATGAATAATTAATCAGAACAGTGTGATGAATGTTTCCTTCCTGTATAAAACACTGCAGCTGGAAATGAAACACGTCTCGTCTGAAGCACAGCCCAGAAATAGTCAGAGTTCTGGAATAAAGATCAGCATGTGAGAGAAACCGCTGAACACCATGAAATGTTCATTCACAACTCTGTCCCAAATCCATCCCATAATAACACTGAAGCAGACGACAAGGGCTTTTAAAGCAGCTGCTTAGATTTAAGGAGATTTTATTCTGCTGTTTACTTTTATAAAATTAAACACCACAAGCTGATGGACATCTTCACGTCCCACTGTTCACACCGTAGTTCAAGTCCTGCTGAATTTCTCATAGTGATCTAATACAGCAATCTTTTAAATAATAATAGTAGCAACTAGAGGTAGCCTACTGTGCCAAGGGCACAGTGGTATCCCATTTCCACACCTGAGGCCTTGGGACAAAGGTCATGGTCACAGAACTGAGAGAAATGAGGCCACTTGTCTGGAATCTGATGACAAATGGAAAAGGATATAATACTTCTATGGTTAATAATATTAACTAAGTTCCTATCTTTCACCAATTTCTTGATGCAGACCAGTGAAAAATATGCAAGTCATTGATCTGACCTGTCAAGGTCACTCCAGGGCAAAACCATCCATCCATCCATCCATCCATCCATTATCTGTAGCCACTTATCCTGTGCAGGGTCGCGGACTGGAGCCTATCCTAGCTGACTATGGGTGAGAGGCGGGGTTCACCCTGGACAAGTCACCAGATCATCACAGGGCTGACACATAGAGACACACAACCATTCACATTCACACCTACGGTCAATTTAGAGTCACCAGTTAACCTAACCTGCATGTCTTTGGACTGTGGGGGAAACCGGAGCACCCGGAGGAAACCCACGCGGACAACATGCAAACTCCGCACAGAAAGGCCCTCGCCGGCCACGGGGCTTGAACCCGGACCTTCTTGCTGTGAGGCGACAGTGATAACCACTACACCACTGTGCCGCCCCCAGGGCAAAACCAATGTTCCCAAATGAAAATCCATATATGAGTTCCTATTCATGGTTAATTGTAACTATGGCCTTATCTTACTCTGTTTTTGAGATAAAGGCCATTGAAAATATGTGACCTAATATTGACCTAGGTCAAAGGTCAATATGTCAAAACTATCAATATTCATTAAAACGTTTTTCTATGGCAAAGGAGCAAGGCTAGCTCAAAGACCATGAAAAATAGACAAAATTCTGACTTTTTGCTATCGAGTCACCTAATTGACAAGTTCAAGTTCATGTAACTCAGTGAAAATGGGTCAAATCACTTAACCTATTTTGAAGCCCCCCAAATGAGGGAGGAGTAGTGATTTAACACATAAGTGACCGTTGACCTAATTCTGGCAAAAGGTCAAGGTCAGAGGTCAAATGAGTGCAAAAAAGTACTAAGGTATAAGGGCTATGGAAAATGGCATGAAATAATTTTGTCCAGCTTGTCCTGGTACTGTACCAGGTGGTCCCATTCATAGCCATTCCTGAAAAATTTATGATGTCACAAAATGACATCATGACGTCATGTGATGTAATGCTTGATATGGAGATCATAGAGGGTCACTATGTATAGGCACAAGTTTCATCCAGATATCTTGAAAACTGAGCGAGAAATGACCCTTGTCTAATGACTACTACAACATGTACACTAAACCTCAGCAATTTCAAAATCCCATTTCCACTGAAGGATAATAATTACACTGAAGTGGAAATGGGATAAGGAAATGTTTCACATTTTAAATGCTCAAGAAACAATTAAAAAGGCACTGAGAACACGCATGAACATGAATATGCATGAAATATGCAAATATATGTATGTTTCATTGGTGCTACTTCTGCCTGCGCCTGTCTATCTATCTATCTATCTATCTATCTATCTATCTATCTATCTATCTATCTATCCAACTACAGTGGTGCTTGAAAGTTTGTGAACCCTTTAGAATTTTCTATATTTCTGCATAAATATGACCTAAAACATCATCAGATTTTCACACAAATCCTAAAAGTAGGGGGCGTCATGGCTCAGGTGGATAAGATGCCATAAATCCATAGCCTAGTAAACTAGACCCACCCGCCTAGTGGCCAAAAATATTTTTGCCTACAAGTGGGTCTAGCCTCGCACCATATCAACAAAACACCCCGGGCATCAAATCATGCCCGCCAATCACAATGCAAGGTTTTTGTTTGGATTCTTTGGGAGGGCTTTTGCAGGAGTGATGACAAGGCTGCGCGACGCTGGAGAAAGCACAACAGGAAAGATGGCTATGGCTAGTGAA
This sequence comes from Neoarius graeffei, assembly GCF_027579695.1. NCBI lineage: Eukaryota > Metazoa > Chordata > Actinopteri > Siluriformes > Ariidae > Neoarius > Neoarius graeffei. Next base: position 1,214,987 of record NC_083583.1, on the reverse strand, counting down.
CAGCGCTAGTTTGACTCCGCTTTGGAATCAGTTTTAGAAGAATTAGACTTGGAGTTTTCATTGAAACATGAGCAGGAAGAGGCTCTCCGCTCATTCCTTTTCAAGAAATACATTTTCGCTCTTTTGCCGACCGGCTATGGCAAAAGTCTGATCTACCAGCTTGCTCCGCTGGTAGCCAAAAGGATGGGCTAGTTTGTGCAGTACGAAGAATTAATAAACAGCTTTGAAACATTACTTTTTGATTGTTTCTTATTTTCCCGTTATTTTAAATTTAGGGCGGCACGGTGGTGTAGTGGTTAGCGCTGTCGCCTCACAGCAAGAAGGTCCGGGTTCGAGCCCCGTGGCCGGCGAGGGCCTTTCTGTGCGGAGTTTGCATGTTCTCCCCGTGTCCGCGTGGGTTTCCTCCGGGTGCTCCGGTTTCCCCCACAGTCCAAAGACATGCAGGTTAGGTTATCTGGTGACTCTAAATTGAGCGTAGGTGTGAATGTGAGTGTGAATGGTTGTCTGTGTCTATGTGTCAGCCCTGTGATGACCTGGCGACTTGTCCAGGGTGTACCCCGCCTTTCGCCCGTAGTCAGCTGGGATAGGCTCCAGCTTGCCTGCGACCCTGTAGAAGGATAAAGCGGCTACAGATAATGAGATGAGATGAGATTTTAAATTTAAGGGAAATTATTTCACCAAACACCACTAAATAAAAATAAAAACTCTCAAAAACAGTTTAAGCAAACCCTTGAAAACACTTGAAAAAAAAATAAGAGTGTATGTTAAGTATGTGGTACAGACTCCAAACTTGTGGTCATTATCTCCAAACTTCTTAATATCTAGAACCTGTTTATTAATTAATACGCATTTTGAAAAATTATTTCAAGGCCTCCCCCGCTGCTTTCTGTTGCTCTGACTACGTCACAGTCACTGTTGCGCTGATTGGTCAGAGCGTTGGCCTATACGCACAGAGACAGTTTGAAAGACAGCGGGTTGTTCCTACCCACACCCTTCGGAAATGTCTACGACTGAAACCAGACTAAATATTCACATTTAGTCTGGCTTGCCAGGCTAATAAATCCGGGGACCCAGGTTCAATTCTGACCCAAGGTAATTTCCCGATCCCTCCCCATGTCTCTCTCTCCTGCTCATTTCCTGTCTCTGCACTGTCTTATCCAGTAAAGGTGAAAAAAGCCCCAAAAAGTATCTTTATAAACAAGTCCTAAAAGTAGACAAAGAGAACCCAGTTAAACAAATGAGACAAAAATATTATACTTGGTCATTTATTTATTGAGGAAAATGATCCAATATTACATATCTGTGAGTGGCAAAAGTATGTGACCCTTTGCTTTCAGTATCTGGTGTGACCCCCTTGTGCAGCAATAACTGCAACTAAACGTTTGCGGTAACTGTTGATCAGTCCTGCACACCAGCTTGGAGGAATTTTAGCCCGTTCCTCTGTACAGAACAGCTTCAACTCTGGGATGTTGGTGGGTTTCCTCACATGAACTGCTCGCTTCAGGTCCTTCCACAACATTTCCATTGGATTAAGGTCAGGACTTTGACTTGGCCATTCCAAAACATTCACTTTATTCTTCTTTAACCATTTGTGGCAGTTCCTGATGAGGGTGGAGCACAGAAGCATGGCAGGCAAGTTGATGGTCACACATAAACCCTTTATTTCACTTTACTACTAGCTTTTCAGCTTGCTTGCGTTCATTAATTCATTCATTCATTCATTCACTCACTCACTCACTCACTCTACCCACACACACACATGCGTTGTGGTCGGGAAGGAGCCCCTTTTCTCTGTTCTCTCCCTCCTTTTATGCTCCGTCCCTGTAACAAACACACACACACACACACACACACATTAATTGACAGCAGCTGGAATGACTTTGCCACTTACCTTCCCCGACCCCGCCCTCCATTCACAGACTGCTGCTTGGCTTGGGCTTGGTTCTTTAGTAGAACGACTTGTGTGCTTAGGGTCGTTGTCTTGCTGCATGACCCACCTTCTCTTGAGATTCAGTTCATGGACAGATGTCCTGACATTTTCCTTTAGAATTTGCTGGTATAATTCAGAATTCATTGTTCCATCAATGATGGCAAGCCGTCCTGGCCCAGATGCAGCAAAACAGGACCAAACCATGATACTACCACCACCGTGTTTCACAGATGGGATAAGGTTCTTATGCTGGAATGCAGTGTTTTCCTTTCTCCAAACATAACGCTTCTCATTTAAACCAAAAAGTTCTATTTTGGTCTCATCCGTCCACAAAACATTTTTCCAATAGCCTTCTGGCTTGTCCACATGATCTTCAGCAAACTGCAGACGAGCAGCAATGTTATTTTTGGAGAGTAGTGGCTTTCTCCTTGCAACCCTGCCATGCACACCATTGTTGTTCAGTGTTCTCCTGATGGTGGACTCATGAACATTAACATTAGCCAATGTGAGAGAGGCCTTCAGTTGCTTAGAAGTTACCCTGGGGTCCTTTGTAACCTCGCCGACTATTACACGCCTTGCTCTTGGAGTGATCTTTGTTGGTCGACCACTCTTGGGGAGGGTAACACTGGTCTTGAATTTCCTCCATCTGTACACAATCTGTCTGACTGTGGATTGGTGGAGTCCAAACTCTTTAGAGATGGTTTTGTAACCTTTTCCAGCCTGATGAGCATCAACAACGCTTTTTCTGAGGTCCTCAGAAATCTCCTTTGTTCGTGCCATGATACACTTCCACAAACATGTGCTGTGAAGATCAGACTTTGATAGATCCCTGTTCTTTAAATAAAACAGGGTGCCCACTCACACCTGATTGTCATCCCATTGATTGAAAACACCTGACTCTAATTTCACCTTCAAATTAACTGCTAATCCTAGAGGTTCACATACTTTTGCCACTCACAGATATGTAATATTGGATCATTTTCCTCAATAAATAAATGAGCAAGTATAATAATTTTGTCTCATTTGTTTAACTGGGTTCTCTTTATCTACTTTTAGGCCTTGTGTGAAAATCTGATGATGTTTTTGGTCATATTTATGCAGAAATATAGAAAATTCTAAAGGGTTCACAAACTTTCAAGCACCACTGTATCTATTGATCTATCTGTCTGTCTATCTATCTATTGATCTATCCTCCTGTGTGTCTGTCTCTGTATCTATTTATCTATCTATCTGATTGTTTATCTACCTATCTGTCTCTCTCTCCACAGATTCACACTGTATGAAACCTGACTCTTGTTATTATCAGTAGAATTTTAGTTCCACTCAATATTTCAGTTTAAATCATTAAAATATTTTGTGTATCAAAATTTATTCTTTAATATTTTGTATTTTATATTTAATAATGCAGAAGAATGACTAAAACGTGTGAGAAACATCTCTGCACCTTCGTTCTCATTAAACCCCCAGGGATCTGAACACATACAGTGGTGCTTGAAAGTTTGTGAACCCTTTAGAATTTTCGATATTTCTGCATAAATATGACCTAAAACATCATCAGATTCTCACACAAGGCCTAAAAGTAGATAAAGAGAACCCAGTTAAACAAATGAGACAAAAATATTATACTTGGTCATTTATTTATTGAGGAAAATGATCCAATATTACATATCTGTGAGTGGCAAAAGTATGTGAACCTCTAGGATTAGCAGTTAATTTGCAGGTGAAATTAGAGTCAGGTGTTTTCAATCAATGGGATGACAATCAGGTGTGAGTGGGCACCCTGTTTTATTTAAAGAACAGGGATCTATCAAAGTCTGATCTTCACAACACGTTTGTGGAAGTGTATCATGGCACGAACAAAGGAGATTTCTGAGGACCTCAGAAAAAGCGTTGTTGATGCTCATCAGGCTGGAAAAGGTTACAAAACCATCTCTAAAGAGTTTGGACTCCACCAATCCACAGTCAGACAGACTGTGCACAAATGGAGGAAATTCAAGACCAGTGTTACCCTCCCCAGGAGTGGTCGACCAACAAAGATCACTCCAAGAGCAAGGCGTGTAATAGTCGGCGAGGTTACAAAGGACCCCAGGGTAACTTCTAAGCAACTGAAGGCCTCTCTCACATTGGCTAATGTTAATGTTCATGAATCCACCATCAGGAGAACACTGAACAACAATGGTGTGCATGGCAGTGTTGCAAGGAGAAATCCACTGCTCTCCAAAAAGTACATTGCTGCTTGTCTGCAGTTTCCTAAAAATCATGTGGACAAGCCAGAAGGCTACTGGAAAAATGTTCTGTGGACAGATGAGACCAAAATAGAACTTTTTGGTTTAAATGAGAAGCATTATGTTTGGAGAAAGGAAAACACTGCATTCCAGCATAAGAACCTTATCCCATCTGTGAAAGATGGTGGTGGTAGTATCATGGCTTGGGCCTGTTTTGCTGCATCTGGGCCAGGACGGCTTGTCATCATTGATGGAACAATGAATTCTGAATTATACCAGCGAATTCTAAAGGAAAATGTCAGGACATCTGTCCATGAACTGAATCTCAAGAGAAGGTGGGTCATGCAGCAAGACAATGACCCTAAGCACACAAGTCGTTCTACCAAAGAATGGTTAAAGAAGAATAAAGTGAATGTTTTGGAATGGCCAAGTCAAAGTCCTGACCTTAATCCAATGGAAATGTTGTGGAAGGACCTGAAGCGAGCAGTTCATGTGAGGAAACCCACCAACATCCCAGAGTTGAAGCTGTTCTGTACGGAGGAACGGGCTAAAATTCCTCCAAGCCGGTGTGCAGGACTGATCAGCAGTTACCGGAAATGTTTAGTTGCAGTTATTGCTGCACAAGGGGGTCACACCAGATACTGAAAGCAAAGGCTCACATACTTTTGCCACTCACAGATATGTAATACTGGATCATTTTCCTCAATAAATAAATGACCAAGTATAATATTTTTGTCTCATTTGTTTAACTGGGTTCTCTTTATCTACTTTTAGGACTTGTGTGAAAATCTGATGATGTTTTAGGTCATATTTATGCAGAAATATAGAAAATTCTAAAGGGTTCACAAACTTTCAAGCACCACTGTACGAACCTGAAAAGCCGGATATCACTCACGCTGGTTTTAGATTAAATGTAAGTTTTTTAGCTTTGCATGGTGGTGCTGTGACCTCATCCCCTTCACATCCGAACCAAACACCACATTTTTATAGAATCAGATTCAGGAGAAGTTCTAATGTTTAAACATCAGGCTCCATAATTCAGAATGAAGTTTAAAAACTGTATGAGTTCTGTATCAGCTTTAAGACTCGCGAGTCTCACTGCGACTGGATTTCTGTCAGAGTCACAGTCAGTTTATTCTGTTGGAGTGATAAAGCATCAGTGAAACATCCACATCAGTTATTATTTCTGTTTGCTTGTTTGTTTGTTTAACAGAATAGAGACTGAATGTGATTGAATGATTTGCTCAAAGTCCTTTAAGGCCTTGGGATTAAAAGGTCACAGTAAAGGTCAGCAGGGCGTTACAAAGACGTGTGTGGATGAGGAGTGACAGGACGAAGGTCGACTGTCGACTGACAATCTGAATTCACAGCCTCGATCAGTGACATCACTCAGAGAGGGAAAGTGGGCAATAAAAGAAGAGAAGACAGATAAACAGGTCCGTAGTTTAGGATCCGCAGCAGGTCGAGAACCCTACACCTGCAGGTTGACTTTATGGCAGCAGGTAAATTAATCCAAATACCTTAAATTATAAATAGTTTTACACGTCTATATAGTGATCAGGAGGCGTGTGCTGAAGTCTGTAGAAATATTTAAAACATGTATAAACAGATATTTATAGGATATTAAGACTCCGGGTTGATGGAGGAAAGAGTTCTACAGTTTCACAGTTAAATACAACATACATTCACATTTCCACCTGGTAGGAATTCTGTGGCGGTATCATGTGTCACATGATTGACAGTGGCATCTCCATGGCAACGGTGTCATCACTAGTGCTAAAAGAAGCAAGTTATGAGAGCTTCTACAAGATGAGTAGTGAGTCAGTCGCACGGCAGGCTGTGCTGTGGTTTTATCCGAATTTCTGATTCACAAAATCAGCCAGAGGACGTCTGAGTGCTGTGTGGAGTTTAACAAGCTGCACTGATGAGCTCCATCTCACACCGAACATCTGATCAGCTCACTGCGTCGCGTTTAAAGTGAGCGTTATTCTCCTCATATCTACTGCATTCTGTTACAACGATACACCATTAAAGACATGCCCACATTTCCATATATGGTCCACACCCACTCAGAGCTGGTTCCCTGGTTCCTCTTGGAACCTTTTCTAAAGTTCTGCTCCAAATGAGATGAAGGTTTTACAATCATATCAGCAGTTCAGATCCTTAATGCTGGTTTGAGTTTCTGTGATTGTTTTAATGTCTTCTGGTTTTCTGTTGACGTGTTTGTGTTTTAATTCTGCGACCTGCACAAGACAAGCCTGATCCCTCATCATGAGCTTCTCTCTCAGCAGAGGAACATGTGCTTAAAAAAGCTCTTTAAACCTGCCTGAGTTTCCCGATGAAGCTCTCGCCGCCTCTCGACAGGTCAGTAGGGTCGATGGAGATTAGGTAGTTGGACGTCTTGCTCTTCTTCCTCTTTCTACCAGCTAAGAGGAACATCTACAACGAGAGGCAGTTTAATCAACTGATGAACAACATCAAGCATAGAAAAATATTAACATATTAAGTTTATCATTGTTTCATCAAGTTGATCTGAGGCATTGTTCTATTCCAAACTAAACACTATTGTTCTGAGCAGTTAGTAGTTAGTACTCATAGTAGTTAGTAGTAGTTAGATGTTCATGCTCTATTTTCACACACTGCTGTACAGCAGATGATCTCACACACACACACACACACACACACACACACACACACACACACACACACACACACAGCCATTCTGTCTGCACAGAGGTAAATAAACCCCTTCCACAAAACTCTCTGTAAACATCTTGGTGAAGTTTTCAATCAACGTATGAATATTAATTAACTTCAGTAATGTGCTTCATGAATATTAATGAAACTGGAGCATCTCAGGCTGTGAGGTGGCGAGACAAAAATACACTTAAGATGTATTTCATGGAAACTCCGGAATTATTTGTTTAAAAAAATTAAGGGTAAAATTAAAACATTCCATGTTTAAAAGTTTTGGCACATGAATATTTTCCAGTTTGAACATAAACAGGAGTGATCACTTTCTGATGAATAAAAATGGCTTGTTTTTCATTTTTGCAGCAGAAATCATCTATGGGGGGTGGCACGGTGGTGTAGTGGTTAGCGCTGTTGCCTCACAGCAAGAAGGTCCGGGTTCGAGCCCCGGGGCCGGCGAGGGCCTTTCTGTGCGGAGTTTGCATGTTCTCCCCGTGTCCGCGTGGGTTTCCTCCGGGTGCTCCGGTTTCCCCCACAGTCCAAAGACATGCAGGTTAGGTTAACTGGTGACTCTAAATTGAGCGTAGGTGTGAATGTGAGTGTGAATGGTTGTCTGTGTCTATGTGTCAGCCCTGTGATGACCTGGCGACTTGTCCAGGGTGAACCCCGCCTTTCGCCCGTAGTCAGCTGGGATAGGATCCAGCTCGCCTGCGACCCTGTAGAACAGGATAAAGCGGCTACAGATAATGAGATGAGATGAGAAATCATCTATGGGGTGAAATTTCATCTCTTAGCTGGTCATCAATGTCTCTGACTCTTGATCTAAAATGAGAAATGAAGTCTTTCTATTTCTGTAATTACAGGAACACAACAGCGCTGGAGCTCTTCAAACCCAATAAATCCAAAGCTCTTTGATCAAATGCAGAATAAAGAACGCTGGACAACTTCACTGACCTTCTTTCCATCTTCTCTTTCGAGGTGGAGGTAGTAGGTGGGGTACATGCCCCGGTCCATCCCTTTCTTATCCCGCGTGATCCTGCATTTGATGGCCACTCCCTGTGGCGCTGGCCTCAAGGTGAACTCCTCCAGATCGCCCACGTCGATGGATGGCTCGTTGGTCACCAGAGTCGAAGCTGAAGCTGCTTCCTGACAGGTTGGAACGTAGACAGATTTATATACTGTATCTATTTTTTTTATATTTACAGTCATATTTATATTTAGATATTCAATATAAATGCCTTCACTGAGTCCAAAGCCAGTGAGCGAGGCAGAGCAGAAACACACAGCTGCGCTCAGGGTGACATTTTTAGCCACGAATCTAAATTCAGGGCAAATTTTCAACATGAGAGGAAGTGCAGCAACCCTCAAGACATTCATGACTAAAAGAAGGAGAAGTGATGTCTCACACACACACACACACACACACACACACACACACACACACACACACACACGCGCGCACACACACGCGCACACACACGCGCACACACACACACACACGCACACACACACACACACACACACACACACACACGGTGGCCCTTAACAAAGCTGCACTTCCTGTCCATCTGTGACTCATGAGAAGTTGAGGATGAAGTGGAGAGAAACAAACTTTATCTGTGAGCTGTAACTCCACTCCTGCTGCAGTGTGACCTGAGCAGAGTTCGCACATGAGCGCAGATGACTGGCGTGAATAAATACACACTCCAGCTGAGACATGTGTTTGGGTCTGTGGTCTGCTGCACCTTGCTGGACTTCTTGCTGGTGGCCGAGCCTGGTCTGGTGTTGCTGTTGAGTTGAGAAGAACTGGAGCTCACTTCATCATCATCATCATCATCATCATCTTCCTCATCAAAATTCATGCTGCTGGAGATTCCTGTAGACAGATGGAGACTTTCTCGTGTCATCATCACTGAACATCAACATCACAAACAGATAAACCTGCAACCTGCAAACTTCTCAGCGGAGAACCGGACATTTTCAAGAAATAACAATCTGCTTCTTCTCTACTTCTGTGTGAAAAAAAGACACGAAACCAGCTCTGTTTCTCTCACTACAGAAGGATAGAGGAGAATTTATTCAGTAACTTCATCTCAGGTACAGTCGCATCACTGGGTGCTTGTGATGTGGTGTTAGTGTGAGATGTTCATGATGGTTAGCTTATTAGCAGTGTTGTTTTTAACTTAATCAAAATGATCTGTTCCTCAAGAAACACATCCACATCATCAACATCATTTCACTGACTGATTCCTGAAGCTTAAATTTCTACATGCTTCCTACACTGACACTGATCTTCTACAGGTTTCTCAGAGTGTACGTACATGGTCAGTCTTGTACCTTTCTTCAGCATCGTGACCCGCAGGTCCTGCTTGCTCTGAGCCCGAGACACGGTTTTGCTCTGGACCTCAGCATCACTGTCTTGTCCAGCAGAAGGTCCCACTGTGAGGATCTGGATTTGGCCGCTCAGGTCCTGGGCCTCATCCTGGAATGCCGCTGGTCCATGAGTTCCTGCAGGATGACCACAACATGGACACACAAGCGTCTGATGGTGAGCCTTGTGACCTGGTCCACTCTGAGTTCTCATGGTGAACACAAACATGCTGACACAAATTCACATGTATGCATGCATGTTTTCATGCAGTGTGACATGGAGATGCATGCAAAAAAAAAAAGTGTGTTCAGGGATTCACAAAGTCCAAAGAACACAACACTGATTCCTGCTCTGACGTCTGACCTCTGACCTTCAGACTTATCTTTCTCACTGCATCCTGATGCTTTTAAGTGCTAAAGCACTCTCAGATAATCATGTTCTTTTGTGAGGTTCTCGTGTCAGCTGAGTTTTTTTTCTCTCATTTACTCTACACACAGCAGAGAAACACTCTGTCCATAACGTTCCTGTCCAATCACTTCAGACCTCAATTACGCCTCCAATCAAGTCATTACATGTTGAAAGATCAGGTCTGGGGCTGGACTCTGAAACACCAAGCAGACGCAGATAACTGCTGTGACATTTAGAGAAAAATTACCTCCAACATGGCTGATGTTCTGAGTGAAGATCTGACCGACTGAAAAAGTGACTCAGTTTTTTTTCATCAGACACACAATTTGAGTAAAAATTACAATTATGACTAAAAAAAAAGAAAGAAGAAAAACAGAAAGTCCAAGAAACAGACAAGACAGGAAGAGAATGATCCAAAAATCCACCGTGAAAAACTGATTTCTGAAAAACAAAAACATTTGATTTCTCACTGACAGTAAAATGATGTCATGGTTTAATAATATTTTATTTTACAGTAAATCTGTCAAAACAATTTGTTCTTACTGACTGACTGCAGCAGTGACAAAAACACGCCATGCAGAAACAAAATATTTAACTACAGTCAGTGGGAAAAGAAAGTACACCCTCCTTCAGTTCTACACTTTTATTGATCAGGGACAAAATAATAATTGTGTGGTCCTCACTAACATCTATAAACAAACATATAGCTTCAGATGACAATAAAAACAATAGATTTTACTATGGAGTCATCTCTTTCCCCAAAAAAGGAAACCAACATTCAGAAACATTAAGACTATATATTTAGTCACTGTCTAAAAGTGGAGCTCCTGATGAATTTATGAGCAAAATATTTTCAAGAGCACAAAATCCCCCTGAATAGAATAATAATATTACAGCACCATGAATGAACCATCGAATTGTGTTGTGTCGTGTTTTTCACATCAATAAATTACTGCATTGTCTTGTGACAGTGAGACCAATAATGAGATTCACAGCGCAGTTACGATACATATTTACTGCTTCCTTTGATGCCGCATGCCCTGCGCCAGCAACAACACCAGCACATTTATTATGGTGAGACTCTGCTGGGTGCCTGGGGGACAGCAGTGAACCAGCGCTTTCACTTTACACCACTACTGTAGAGTTACCATCCAATATCACACTCCGTACGCCACACAGCTGTCTGGTTTCATCTGTCACGGCCACACACAGCAGCAATAGAACTAATCCCCATGCACCTGTTCCTGATTAGAGCTCAATCACAGCACAGACATTTATATAAGGACTCTGAGTAACACACAGACTTTGTGAAAGCCTTGTATTTTGTGTCACTTTTCTGGTTTTGACCCTTTTTGTGTTTTTGGACTGTGAGTATTGTATCCCTCTGATATCCTGTCTGTGCCTCACTCCACCACTGCCTGGTTTTCCACTCGGCCTTTGTTTCCATTTTGGATCTGTTTGGTCGCGTGTTTTCAATAAAACTCTTCCCGTGCTTACATCTGTCTATCACCCTTACACGACACAAACTGTCAACTGTCCAACAAGTGAGTGGAGTAATAAAACTGTTTTAACTCATTTTATATGAAACTGTTGTGAATATTTTCTGTAAAATGTGTTAGTAAATAATCCCATGTTATTTTTAAAAAGCAAGTTAACAATAAGTGCTGGATAAAAACCCGTCTGTCTTATGGAAATAAAGAGACAGCTGTCGTTGTCTGGTGGTCAGGTGTTTATGAGAGACATTGCTTTGTGCTTATGGTCGGGTTCCCTGTGGTGGGAAACGTTCACCATACGGTCAAAGCATCAGAACTCAGGTCGATGCATTTACCATATTCTCTTCAGTACGGAGCTCTGCTCTAATTCACTGACGTAAAACCAGCTTCAGCAACAATAACTTTTCTGTAGGAGTTTATCAGTCTCTCATCGTTTTGGAGAAATTTTGGCCCCCTCTCCTTTACACTGATGTTTGAGGGCATTAGTTGATGCACAGCTGTCCTCTGATCCCACCACAACATCTCACTGGAGCTGAGGTCTGAACTTTGACTCGTCCATTCCAGCACCGTGATGTAAGGGAAAAATTAAATTCTACTTTATTATTTAATAAAAATTAACAAAATGCCTCTAATGAGTCTGAAACGCAACAAGAAACTGAACCTTAAAGGACAATAAGTGGCATTTAATCAGACAAATAAACTTTAGAAGGTCTGATTGTGCTAAAGTTAGTTTTATTCTCTGCATGTCGAAGTAATTACACATCGAGTCTCACGATGAAGAATCTAAAGGTGAAGAGACACATCAAAAAATCTAAATTTAATATAAATGTAAAATAATAAAGATTTGACTCTAACATTAAACACTGTCAGTGTCATAATTACATCATATTTTATTTCTTCTCTCTCTCTCACTCACACACACACACACACACACACACACACACACAGTCTGCAGTCTATGATGTGACTGGACGGTGTTTTATCACATGATGTTTTATCACATGATGTTTTCCTCTTTTGACTCTGCCGTTACACAAATTGTGTTAAAGCAGCGCGAAGACAAAAAGTGTGTGTTGTTAATTAACACCTCGCGCTTGCGAGTGTAAAAATAAGACCATCTCAGCTGGCGTTGATGAGACACTGCTGAAATCTTCCCATGAACTCAGTAAACATTCTCTGTGATCACAGAGTCCTCTGTGGACTTCGACTGAATGTATTACTCATTACTGGAACTGATCTTCAGTCCACACCACTGAGCTCTTTTACAAACACCTCACTGTCGTCTCCTGCGTCCTCAACACTATTTGTCTTTAGAGAACTGAACTCGCTGATATTTTTGTCCTTGTTTATGCTCACTGAGGAACAAACCCACACACACTTCTTCACCTGGTCAATAACAGCAACCAGGTGCAGATAATCCATTAAAACTGATTTTTTCATGTTTATGAATCCACAAATGCCCAACACGTGTTATTTAACTGTGTGGATCTAAAACTTTAGTTTGTTCTTTAAAACTCTGAAGCCCTGATTACATCAAACAGCACATGCAGAGCTGAGAATAACACACACACACACACACACACACACACACACACACACGCACATGCAGAGTGTTAACGGCATGGCGGTCCTCCAGCTGACCTTTGTGCTTGCCCTTTTTCTCCTTCTTGGCACTGCCCGTTTGTGGGGTCGATATGAGCGGCTTGGATTTTTTAGCTGAGCGAGGAACCTGAACCTCTGCTACGGCCTTGTCCTCCTCCTGCTCAGCTTCTTGTACTACATAAAGGAGGAGGTGAGGAGCGATGTGGGAGAGATTAATACCAGATAAAATGGCATCAGTGTGAGAATGAAGGTGAAGTTAGAGAATTCACTCTCTAAGTTTTATTATTTATCATATGTTAATAAAATTTTCTGTTTAGTTTCACAAAATAAATTCCAGATCACACGCCAGCTATTGTTTTTAAACTGTACAGAATGAAGAACTGTAAATCTGAAAAGTGCCAATAATATATATTTTTTTCAGTTTGCATGTCGCTCTGCTTTTTGAATTGTTTACTAAAGAGTGAACTTGGGGGATTAAAACCTGAATGAGTTCAGATGAAGATTAAAGACTGAGGTTTGGAACAGATGCAGTTTCTTGATGTGGTTTGATGGAAGTAAAGCTGACTGCAGGAAAAATAATGTTCAGTAATATCAGCAACACACTCGGCTCCTCTGGAATAAACATAACAAATATAAACCCGATGCCTGCTGTACAGATGTGTGTTTATGGTCACAGCAGCGTTTTATAGTGTTTACCTCATTATTACTGGGGGATTTAATGAGGTGATTTTACACAAATAAAACATCCTGCATCACTGCTTCACTCCAAACGAAGGCTCCTCCCACTCTCTGCTTCACTCACGTTTCTGTGAATCTGATCAGTGAGTCAGTGACGTGAGAGGAGGACACGTGGCAGGAGACGTTATATCTGTACATCTGTAAAAGTTTCACATTTACTTATGACAGTGATGGCACTTTACTGTGTAAATATTCAAAAATAAATTCTTCCTCTTCCATTCAGCTGCTGTTGTTTCATTTGCAGTGCACATTTACATTTATTTGAATAAATTTAAATATGTAAGGAATGAAGCGGTATTGTAAACACACATTGCTTCACAGTGTGTGATTTATTCCCCGGTCTTCACAAAGCCAGCAGGGTGACTCAGTATAAACTCACAGTATCACAGCTGGTACATGAGGCTCCTTCACACTGATCTGAGAGCAGTTTTCCAGCCTGCTGTGTTCAGAAGAATGTGCAGAAGAACCTGATTGTAGTAGAGAGAGGAACCTGATCGTTATTTTCCTACCGTGGTAGATGGTGCTGCTGTTGCTGCTGAGATAGGACTCGACGAGCGGCGCCTGCTCCTCGCTCTGTCGGGTTCTGCGGGTCCGAGAGCGCCCGTCCAGGTTTGACTGCACCATCAGGGGCTCCTGACGCTTCTTCTTCTGCTTCTGCTCTAAGAGAGCTCGCTGGAACACACGCATACATCATATATAAACACCGCGTTACCCAAACCACTCACTCATTTACTTTCAATCAGCGCTGTATCCTGATGGCGGTGGGGCTCAGCTGATCTATGACCTCAGGTCTAGCACTGGAAGCCTGGGGGGTCTATTAAATAGAACACATTGTACTAATGTTTAGTAAAATCAGTCACACTACAAAACAATCCACAATTCATTCACAACACACTAACCAGTGTCACAGACAGAGTGTTGCATTAAAATAAGACCAGTCTGGACACCAGTAAGGTAAGCTGGTTTGGTCCTGACTCCCAGGTGACAGTGTGGGGTGATGAGGAACATTGTGATGCTTGAGTGTGAAATCAACACAGATGGATAAGAAAAGGTCTGAGATCAGCCATCAGGTGCCCAGTTTAGGAAAAAGAGGAAAGAAGAAGAGGAGAAACATGCAAAAGATAAAGATTGTGGCAGCGGGGGCGTGGTCAAGTGCCGGTCTGTGACAGGAGGGCGGAGTCAGGGAAGGTGAGTGGCAAAATCACTACACCTGAGAGCAATTAACCTGTGTTTGTGTCTTCCCAGTGACCGCGACCTACTTAAGGAGGGAGAGCGAGAGCAGAGGAGCTCATCCCGGAACCAGACGCCGGTTGTGTGTGTGTCTGTTTGAGTAAATGAATGATTGTTAAACTGAAAAGTCTAGCAATAAACGCACTGTCAAACCTGATCTCTGTCCTGCCGTCCTCTGTGCTCCACCCACGAACGCTGAATCGTTACAGTGGTGCTGAAACCCGGGACCTGGAGCACAGCAGCCTCACAGCCCCATGGAGTCCTCCCCATTCGCTGAACTGATCCACGCCCTCGCCACGGCCCAGCAAAGCCAGCACCAGGCGCTACTCACCCTCCGAAAGGAGCAAGAAGAGCGGTTCGAGGCCCTGGTGTTGGCCCAACAAGAAGATCGGCAGGCGTTCCGGCACCTCCTCGCATCGGCGGGGCCCACCAGCGCTCCTACCGCGGGCCCGTCTCCCCTCACTGTCACCAAGATGGGCCCGCAGGACGACCCCGAGGCGTTCATCACGCTCTTTGAGCAGGTCGCCGAAGCCTCGGGGTGGCCGATGGAGCAGCGCGCGGTGCGCCTCCTCCCCCTACTCACAGGAGAAGCACAGCTGGCCGCGCTACAGCTCCCCGCCGACCGCTGGCTGGCCTACGCGGACCTCTGCCGGGCCGTCCTCCAGCGCGTAGGGCGCACCCCAGAACAGCAGCGCCAGCACTTCCGCGCGCTGCGCTTGGAGGAAGTCGGCCGGCCGTTCGCGTTTGGCCAGCAGCTCCGGGATGCCTGCTGGCGGTGGCTGAGGGCCAACAACTGCGACGCTGAAGGAATCCTCGACCAGGTGGCGCTGGAACAGTTCGTCGCTCGCTTGCCAGCAGGAACTGCGGAGTGGGTCTGGTGCCACCACCCGGCGTCGCTGGATCGAGCAGTCGAGCTGGCGGAGGACCATTTGGCAGCTGTCCCGGCGGCAGGACAGCAGATGGCATCTTCTTTTCTCTCCTCTTCTCTCTCTCTCTCTCCCCCTCCTCCTGTGTCCCATCCTCGCCCCATTCCCCCTCCGTGGAGGCGGGGGCCGGCACCCCCCCAGCCGGCCCGCCGCACCCGCAGTGCCCTCCCGTTTCTCCCTTCTGTGTCTGTCTCTCCCCCACCTCAGGTGAGTGAGCCCCAGATCACCAGTGCAGAGGGAAAGCCCGGGCCGGTTTGCTGGCGCTGCGGGGAGCCGGGCCACCTTCAACAGCAGTGCACGGCAAAGGAAGTGGGTGCGGTGGTTCGGATCCCCGACGCACCAGAGGCCGCCCTCGATTGGGCCAGAGCGTATTGCATACCGGTAAGTATCCAAGGGGCTACATATCAGGCGTTGGTGGATTCTGGTTGTAATCAGACCTCAATTCGCCAAAGCCTGGTTCAAAACGAGGCATTGGGGGGAGCACAAGGGGTGAAGGTGTTATGTGTGCACGGGGATGTTCACAGCTACCCTTTGGTGTCGGTCCACATTATTTTCAGAGGGGAAAAATTTATAGTGAAGGCGGCGGTTAATCCCCGCCTTACCCACTCTCTAATTTTGGGGACGGATTGGCCAGGATTTCGGGGTTTAATGACATGCCTAGTCGAGAGTGGGTCCTGCCATTTGCCAGGGGAGGTCCCGGTGTCGCGTTGGCAGGAGCAGCTGTCACAGAGCCGTCTACGTCATCTCCGCATCAGAGTGAGGAGCCGCCGGCTCCTCCTCTCTCTATTGGGGAATCCCTCGCGGATTTCCCATTAGAGCAGTCGCAAGACGAGACTCTGCGGCATGCGTTTGACCAAGTGAGAGTAATCGATGGTCAAACGCTCCAGCCGAACGCCACCCCGTCCTTCCCCTACTTCGCAATTATGAAGGATAGATTATACCAAGTGACGCAGGACACTCAAACTAAAGAGTGCGTCACGCAGCTTTTAATTCCGAAGAGCCGCCGGGAATTGGTATTCCAGGCGGCTCACTTTAATCCCATGGCTGGACACTTGGGGCAGGATAAAACACTAGCCCGAATAATGGCCCGATTCTATTGGCCGGGGATTCGCGGCGATGTCTGTAGGTGGTGTACGGCATGCCGCGAATGCCAGTTAGTAAACCCAGCGGCCATTCCAAAAGTGCCTTTGCGCCCTCTACCATTAATCGAGACCCCATTTGAGAGAATTGGGATGCATCTCGTCGGGCCATTAGATCGGTCAGCACGAGGGTACCGCTTTATATTAGTTCTGGTGGACTATGCAATGCGATACCCGGAAGCAGTGCCTCTGCGCAATATCTCAGCACGCAGTATTGCAGAGGCACTCTTCCGCGTCATCTCCCGAGTTGGAATCCCGAAAGAGATTCTGACTGATCAAGGCACTACGTTTATGTCACGAACACTGCGCGAACTGTATGGGTTATTGGGGATTAAGCCGATCCGCACCAGCGTGTATCACTCACAAACGGACGGTTTAGTGGAACGATTTAACCGCACCCTCAAAAATATTATTAAGAAATTCGTAAGTGAGGATGCACGTAACTGGGATAAGTGGCTCGAACCCTTGCTGTTCTCAGTGCGAGAGGTCCCCCAAGCCTCCACGGGGTTCTCCCCGTTCAAATTATTATATGGGCATAAGCCGCGCGGCATCCTGGACGTGCTGCGGGAAAATTGGGAGGAGGGACCTTCACAAAGTAAGAACGAAATTCAGTACGTTATGGACCTGCGCGCAAAACTCCACACGCTCACCCACCTAACTCAGGAGAATTTGTGGCAGGCCCAGGAACGGCAAGCCCGCCTGTACAACAAGGGTACACGCCTTAGAGAGTTCACACCGGGAGATAAGGTACTCGTACTGTTGCCCACGTCAAGCTCCAAATTGATCGCCAAGTGGCAAGGACCCTTTGAGGTCACACGGCGAGTTGGGGACGTCGACTATGAGGTGAGGCGAATGGACAGGGGTGGGGCGCTACAGATTTACCTGCTTAAACTCTGGAACGAGGAGGTCCCCGTGGCGTTGGTGTCGGTGGTTCCGGAGAAGGCGGAACTGGGGCCGGAGGTTCAAAAGGGGACATTGGCATCACGTACCTCTCCGGTCCCCTGTGGAGACCACCTCTCCCCGACCCAACTCACGGAGGTCGCCCAGTTGCAGGCCGAGTTTTCGGATGTGTTCTCGCCCCTGCCCGGTTGCACTAACCTCATAGAGCACCACATCGAGACGCCCCCGTGGGTGGTAGTGCGTAGCCGCCTTTACAGGCTACCCAAACACAAAAAAAAGGTGGTTTGGGAAGAACTTCAGACCATGCTCGAAATGGGCATCGTCGAGGAGTCCCACAGTGACTGGAGCAGCCCGGTGGTCTTGGTATCCAAGGCCGACGGGTCGGTCCGGTTTTGTGTGGACTATAGGAAAGTCAACGCGGTGTCTAAATTTGACGCGTACCCAATGCCTCATATTGATGAGTTGCTTGATCGACTAGGCACGGCTCACTTTTATTCGACACTGGATTTGACGAAGGGATATTGGCAGATCCCCTTGACTCCACTATCCCGAGAAAAAACGGCCTTTTCCACACCGTTTGGGTTACACCAATTCATTACACTTCCATTTGGGCTGTTTGGGGCGCCCGCTACGTTTCAGCGGCTGATGGATCGGGTCCTCCACCCCCACGCCACCTATGCGGCCGCCTATCTGGATGACATCATCATATATAGTAATGACTGGCCGAGGCACTTGGAACACCTAAGGGCCGTCCTTAGGTCGCTGAGGCGGGCGGGTCTCACAGCCAACCCAAAGAAGTGTGCGATTGGGCGGGTGGAAGTACGGTATCTGGGCTTCCACTTGGGCAACGGGCAGGTGCGTCCCCAAATTAATAAGACCGCAGCGATTGCGGCCTGCCCGAGGCCCCAGACCAAAAAGGGGGTGAGACAGTTCCTGGGGCTGGCTGGCTATTATCGTAGGTTTATACCTAATTATTCGGACGTCACCAGCCCGCTGACTGATTTCACTAAAAAGGGGGCACCAGATCCGGTCCAGTGGACGGAGCAGTGCCAGCGGGCTTTTTCAGAGGTAAAGGTTGCACTGTGTGGGGGGCCACTTCTACACTCCCCTGACTTTTCTCTCCCCTTTATGTTGCAGACCGATGCATCAGACAGAGGGCTGGGGGCGGTTTTGTCCCAGGAGGTGGAGGGGGAGGACCGCCCCGTCCTGTATATAAGCAGGAAGCTGTCGGTGCGTGAGGGGCGCTACAGCACCATAGAGAAAGAGTGTCTGGCCATCAAGTGGGCGGTCCTCACCCTCCGGTACTACCTGCTGGGGCGCCCTTTCACCCTCTGTTCAGACCACGCGCCCCTCCAGTGGCTCCACCGCATGAAAGATGCCAACGCGCGGATCACCCGTTGGTATCTGGCACTCCAACCCTTTAATTTCAAGGTGGTCCACAGGCCGGGGGCGCAGATGGTCGTGGCGGACTTCCTCTCCCGCCAAGGGGGGGGGGGGAGTCGGCTGCAGGCCGGACGGCCGCCCGGCCTGAGTCGGGCGGTGGGGGTATGTGGCAGCGGGGGCGTGGTCAAGCGCCGGTCTGTGACAGGAGGGTGGAGTCAGGGAAGGTGAGTGGCAAAATCACTACACCTGAGAGCAATTAACCTGTGTTTGTGTCTTCCCAGTGACCGCGCCCTACTTAAGGAGGGAGAGTGAGAGCAGAGGAGCTCATCCCGGAACCAGACGCCGGTTGTGTGTGTGTCTGTTTGAGTAAATGAATGATTGTTAAACTGAAAAGTCTAGCAATAAACGCACTGTCAAACCTGATCTCTGTCCTGCCGTCCTCTGTGCTCCACCCACGAACGCTGAATCGTTACAAAGATATACAGCTACAGGACCAGTCAAAAATCTGTACACCCCTTCTAATTCAGTGTTTTTTTCTTTATTTTTATTAATTAGAAGTCACTTCCTGTCTTAAAGTAATGATGGATGTTGTTTCTCTTTACTGAGTTGTTAAGTTCTTCACATAATATGGATTACTACAGTTGTGTTATAGGGCTATTTACTTTATTTTATTATTCATTATTTACTGTTTGATCTCAAATGCGTTAAGAAGGTGAGAAACTCGTCCACTAATGACCTTCTGATGAGACACAGCTGTTAATTGAAAAGCATTCCAGGTGACTCCCTCATGAAGCTGGTTAAGGGAATGACAATAGTGTACAAAGAGTCATCAAGGGAAACGCTGGATACGCTGAAGAAACTAAATGTCAAACATTTTGTTTTTTAACACTTTTTTTGTTTTCCACATAATTCCAGATATGTTCCAGATGTTATTTCACAGTTTTGATGTCTTCAGTTTTGTTCTATAATGTAAAAAATACAAAATACAGAAACACCTATAAATGAGTAGAGACTTTTGCTTCCTATGCTGTGACAATATTCTGTTTTCTGTTGAACTCACATACAGAAGTCTGGAGATAATTTCATACAGTTCCATCATGGGAAAGTGTGACCCTGCATCAAAAACATAACCAGGACTTTTATTCTAATAATTTCATTATTTTTTCTTTGTACTGATCTATGACAATTTGCTTCTATGTGTTACTTCTTTCTGATGTTTATGTGTCTGTTTTTGTAAATATTTTAATATTTACATAGATTTTAATGTTTATTTGTGTTGTTTCAAATGTCTGAATAAAAAATACAATCAGTGCAGATTGGTCTTTTTTATTGCTGGGGGGAGACTGGGGGTTTTTGGACATAAGATGCATAAAACATGAGACACTGAGACATGAGACACATGAAGCATGAGAAACATGAGATGTGAGACACGGCTCCTAGCTTCAGCTCCATGTCTCTCAGTGTTGTTACACAAAGCAGACGTTATTGAAATCACATGCTAATCTGGCGTCTGCTCCTCTGAGAAACATGGACGAGCTTCATGCGCTCTTCTCTCCTCCACCTATTGCATCCACAGCACAGCCGCTTCAGCTCCATCTGAGCAGTGTTTAAAGCAGATGTCCTCAGACTCCCACATCACAGCTGAAAGACAGCGAGTCTCTTCCTCGCTCTCTCTGCAGCGATCTGACGGCACTGATACAGAGACCATGAAGCTGGAGAGATACGGTGATGTGGAAAAAATCTATCTGTCCTCCATCTGTCCTCTCCTCCAGAACTAAACCTACAGTTCAGCAGACATTTACTGTTAGTGTAGCGCACGCCCGCTTCCTGAGTCCATCATGTGGGAGGAGGTTTATTGTGGAAAGTAAATAATGATTCAGTTCAATGCATCAACAACAGAAAATGATTAAAGCATCATGGATGGAGAAGTTCTTCAGAGAACCTAAAGTAGATCTTCTGTGGCTTTGCTCTGCTTTTTCAGGACAGGGTTGGAATTATATACAACTGTTAAAGTTTTAGTTTAATTTTTAAAAACTGAGCGATATTATGGTTCGACAAAATTAACTTTAGACACGAGAACACATAACTGCAGGTGTTTCAGAGGATGTGCTGTTTCAGGAACACACACCAGGTCCAGTCTGATTTTATTTTCAGCACTCACACACTCACTGTGGCTCAAAAACTTTTCATTCATTTTCATGTGTAAAAACTAAAACTTTACAGAACCGCTCCACTCAGTCCCTGCAACTAACTCCAGGTTATTTCTGTTTCCAGGAACATGGCTGTCAATCACCGTGGAAACCTGACATGCCCACACACTTCAGGAGTTCTATTTCTAAAATATACACTTGGTTTATTTTTATTCTGTGACAGATATCATGTAGATGCGAAAATCTCACCTGTCTGTCCAGTTTCTGCTGTCGGAGATTACTGCACTCATCATCCAGGGTGCTGTAGTGAGAAAAACACAAACAGGACATTTTTAATGCTATTTTATTGAACAACTCTGAGCTTTGTGTTGTAGGTCTTCGTTTTCATTCACAGAGCAGTGAACAGTGAAGTGACGGAGAGGGAAAGGAACGCTGTGAGTGTAGATATGATGACATGCTGCTGTGTTAACGATATGCGTGACTGTAAGTTCTCTTTCAGGTCCTGTAGGAGCCACTGATCTTTACCCAGCCTTTGAAGTGTCAGCGGTTCTCATCTGCTTCCTTCTAATCATCTCTGACAAGCTGAAGCGTTCACTCAGAGCTGCTGAGGAGGACATGAAGCATGAAGGAATGGAATTTATCTCAGTGTGTGTGTGTGTGTGTGTGTGTGTGTGTGTGTGTGTGTATTAGGCAGGCTAAATACTGTCATGGTGTTAATTCTGTATCCAAAGGGTTGTTGAGTCCAGTCCATCATTTTTAAGACTTTACTCACACAGTTTTGTCTTTCCAGCCTCACTGATGCACTTCTCTCTGACCGAGATTGAGTTTTCATGTCTATAAAAAGGCCATTTATAGGAGAATGATGAGGATATATCCAGTACACGCTCATGGAGCTCATATACATTTCAGAAAACTCCACCGTGTTATTAATAAACATTAAATATGAACATGAGCGACTCTTCATTGTGAAGAAATTTCTCCTTAAATAAATCTCTGTGTAATTATGAAAACCAGATTAATTATAATAATTAAAACAGAAACCCAGGATTCTGAAGGATTACTGTAGCGATTACTGTCGGGTCTTCGTTCATCATGGCACCCAACTGTGTTTGTGGCATGTCGTTGTAGGAAAATAATCAACAGTGTGGTGGTGTGATGAAGCAGAGCTCCTGTTATCAGCCTCACGCTAGTGATTTTCCTCTAACAGCACCTCCCTGTGTGTTTTATTCCTCTGACACAACAGCAACTTACTAAAGATCATTTTTTTAAAAGATCAGTACAGAAGATACCGGTACAGGGCGTGGCTCGGTGGTGCAGTGATTCACTGTCACCTCATCACAAGAAGGTTCTGGGTTCGAACCTCATGGCTGACTGGGGGCTTTCTGTGTGGAGTTTGTGTGTTCTCTCCTCGTGTCTGTGTGGGTTTCCTCCAGGTCGCCGGTTTCCTCCCACAGTCCAAAGACATGTGGATTTGGTCCACTGGCAACTCTAAATCCCCCAGAGGTGTGTGTGTGTGTGAGACAGTTGTACGTCTCTGTTTAGCCCTGTGACAGATTGGTGACCCACCCAGGGTGAACCCCACCCCTGACCTAGAGTCAGTTGTGATTGGCTCCAGCTTCCCCCATGACCCTGATGGATAAGTATAGATAATGGCAGTGTTGTGCAAGTTCACACTTTTTTTGAACTAGTTCAAGTTCAGTTCAAACATGTTAAAAGTGAACTGGGTTAGGGTAACCTAACCCTAACCCTTGCATATATGCTTTGAAACTGGACAGATGCTTCAACTCAATGTGTCGTTTCAAATTTGAGAACGACGTTGTCGATGTTCTTACTTGTTTTTTTCAGGAAAGGTGGACAGAGCTTACACAGAAAGGTAAGGTTTTTACCGTCTGAGTCTTTGTGTGAAATTGTGTAAAATTGCTGTAAATAACCATGAGGAGAATCCGTCTCATCTGTGTTCTCCGTGCTGCTACTTGAACTTTCACTGGCCATGTTGCTGTGAGTGCGCGCCGGCTGTGGTGTGCACGCTGTCTGCTGCCTGTAGCTAGGGAACGCTGGGTTACGCCTACTCTGCTCTGCTGCATCATGGGTAACGTAGTATGGAGCCAAATCATAGAGCCATCCACTATCTCCGGCTTCACACTACGTTATCCATGATGCATTGCACACACGCGGCACCTCAGGGCAGTGAGTGACAACAACATCAGACTGACAGTGAAGTAGTAGAACGTAAAATATCTTGCAAGTAGACGTGCCACTCGATTCACCAGGTTTCATGTTTCATTCATCTTCATGTTTGTCGTTCATGTCGCATAATTTGAACGAATTCACGTTCAAGTTCTTTCATTACAAAGTTGTTGCGTTCAGTTCAAAGTTCATGGAAAAACGAGCGTGTTCAATGAACGCGTTCTTTTGAACATGTTCATGCACAACACTAGATAATGGATGGATGGATGGATGGATGGATGGATGGATGGATGGATGGATGGATGGATGGATGGATGGATGGAAGATAAATCATACTTTTTATCCATTTATAGTTACATTTAATGTCAGTGAAATGTTCTCACGATATCTATAACACTGATAACTATAGCTGCTTTATAACCCACTGTAACAAAACACTGACACTGGAGACTCCTTCCATAAATGTTAAATAAACTTCTTACAAAAAAGAAAACTTCATATCAGCACTGCACTAAATGTCAGAGCTGCAGTTATGGAAAATTAATCAACACCTTCTGACCAATCACCATCCAGAGAAGTGGGACAAACAGACTGACGAAAGAGAGATGATTAGACTAATAGATCTGATCAGAAACAGAAAAGTGTGTTGAGGAACAAAATCAGTGTACAGAGTTACAGAAAACATGACATTTAACAGACAAATTCATTTGGTGATTTTATTCTTCTGTGTTTTTGAGTTTCCTCTCCCTAATGAATTAATGTCTTTATTGTCTTTGCACAAAGTACATGAAATTAAATCAGCTCTCTGTTCTCAATGTGTGCAGTGGAGCTTGATCGCTTCGCCCTGATCGCAGCCCGAACATCAGCTTTAATCAACGCTCCTGTATTTACATTTACCTTAAACCCCGACGAATCCTTGTGAAAACTAAACCCAGCTCAGAGTCCAGCTACAGCTCCTGGAGTAATGATGGTCTGGTCTGGTAAAATATCAGGATTAGGGGCTGCGTGAAATCATCAAAAGGTCCAGAAGATCTTTACTCCACTCTGTACAGTATATTTATACTTTATTACACTCTCACTGGAGTGAACTCGAGGTGTGTTTTTTCTTTCTTGCTCTGTCTGCTGTGGGCTTGAACAAAAACCTCATCTCCTTTCCTAATCAAACCATCCCATTTCACACACACACACACACACACACACACACACACACACACACACACACACACCAGTCAGGATCATCAGTTTGTTACTATCAAACTAGAAAATAATGACATAAACAGATTTACTATAATGAGGGTCGGCATCTCATTATATAACACAGGAAAGATGAATCAGTGCGCACACACACACACACACACACACACACACACACACACTGCTCCTCATAATGACACTACTCAGTCTGAAACATATGTGTGTGTGTGTGTGTGTGTGTGTGTGTGTGTGTGTGTGTGTGTGTGTGTGTGTGTGTGTGTGTTTCTCTGAAGGTGTTTAACTCACTGCTCTCACTGTATCTCTTCCAGTTGAAGTCATTTCTCAGCATGACCTTATTTTCATTTCGTCTCTTTGAGGAACAAAACTCAAAATGTCACGAACGATCACTGAATCATCGGAAAAAAAAAAACAACACCACTCAAAGAGATTCATTCAGCCAGTGTCACTCAGTGAGTTTGTGACAATCCTGCGCTTCATTTGGGTGTCTGAGTCTCAGCTCCACTGTGGGTAATAACGCGTGGTCTCACGCGTGGCTTCATCTGATCAATTTCACTTTTTACACAAAAGACCAAACTCATCCTCCGAGTAAAAACCACCACCTCGTGTGTTACGCTGTGTGGATTCACGACTAGGAGAAGAAAACAGAGATCATCCAAAACAGTGAAGTCTGTTGTTCTGTGATTGGCTCCTGACAGTCACATGATCTCAGCTCCAGCACGTGTAGCCTGGACGTTAGAGTCAGTGTCTGTTATTGTTGCTCTGTTAAAATTAAACACTATCAACACCGCGTTAGTGAGCGTCAGACGTGATGCTGTGTCTCCAGCGCTATGTGTCTGCATCCTCTCTGTTCGTTACTGACTGCAATAAAGAGCCTTTTAGTCACAAAAAATCTGCTGCTTGATGGAAACAGAATAAACAGATGAATTGTGTGTAGTGTGAAGCTCAAAATAAACAATTCCTCAAAGTTACTTATTATAGATTTCTAGAAAAATCTGCATTTGGAACATTTTCTAAATGAAAAACCTTCTGTTGCTGGGTTCTTAATGGAATCTTTAACAGTTCTCCAAAGGCACAAACCAAAGAACCCTTTAAGGTGTTATTTAACAATTATTCACCAAAGGTGAAGTGAAATATCAGGAATTATTATCCATACAGGTCACTTTTTCCATGGAATAAAAACATGCCTTCTATTCCCTTCTAGCGGGTTTCATTAATTCAATTTGATAGCATGCAATATTGTTAGCATATCGCTTATCCTACGTGTATTACATCACTCTACCCAATGGAGAATGAGCGCTGAATATGGTTTATGATATTACATGGTTGTCAAGACAACATGACGTCACACATTGGAGATGTAAAACTTCCATGCTAGCGAGCGACTGTGACAATTTGTAAACAAACATGGCTGCCAGGTTTGCTCTGTTAAATACAGAAGATTTTGAGAGAATTTTGAAAAAGAAAGATGTGTTGAGCACCTGAAAGGAATGTGTATACATAATAATAATAATAATAATAATAATAATAATAATAATGTCTGGCTTTTTTTCGTGGTCTATCAGATATATTCCATTCAGTTTCTCGTCTTTGACTCCTTCAGTATCAAGCTCGCTGAATGGAATAGAAGCCAGGCGATATTATTTAAATAATAATCAAGATAAAGTCGAGGTTATTATTCACTGATATTCACTAGCCTGAGGTGGATACAGTGGCATGCAAAAGTTTGGGCACCCTTGCTGAAAATGTCTGTTACTGTGAATAGTTAAGTGAGCAGAAGATGAACTGATCACCAAAAGGCATAAAGGTAAAGACGACACATTTCTTTTCAGCATTTTCTGCAAGATTTGTGTATTATTTTTGTTTTGTACAATTGGAGAGTGAAAAAAGAAAAGGAACACCATGCGAAAGTTTGGGCACCCCAATACATTTGAGTTCTCAGGTAACTTTTACCAAGGTTCCAGACCTTAATTAACTTATTGAGCTGTGGCTTGTTCAAATTCTTCGTTAGGAAAGGTCAGATGATGCAGATTTCAAAGCTGTATAAATTCTCTGACTCCTCAAACTTGTCCCTTAAATCAACAGCCATGGGCTCCTCTAAGCAACTCCCTCGCATTCTGAATAATAAAATAATTGATGCTCACAAAGCAGGAGAAGGCTACAAGAACGCAGCAAAGTGTTTTCAGGTAGCTGTTTCCTCAGACTGTAATGTTATTAAGAAATGGCAGTTAACAGAAACAGTGGAAATCAAGGTGAGGTCTGGAAGATGAAGAAAACTTTCTGAAAGAACTGCTCGTTGGATTGCTAGAAAGGCAAATAAAAACCCCTGTTTGACTGCAAAAGACCTTCAGAAAGATTTAGCAGACCCTGGAGTGGTGGTGCACTGTTCTACTATGCAGCGACACCTGAACAAATATGACCTTCATGGGAGAGTCATCAGAAGAAAACCTTTCCTGCGTCCGAGCCACAAAATTCAGCATCTGAAGTTTGCAAATGAACATCTAAATAAGCCTGATGCATTTTGGAAACAAGTCCTGTGGACTGATGAACACTGGCCCCGGACACTCAGATCATATGTTTCAGTAATGCGACACTAAAACTCACACCACGCCCTGAACACACGTCTGCTGTCTCAGTCTGCTGTGAGTGAAAATCACGGTGTCACTGACGGACCAGCGATGAGCTCTGAAGGTAAGACGGGTCTCTATGAGCTCTTATAACACTTCTACATATTATTTACTCATCTTGGGTTTCAGACCTGCTTTGCCATGACCGAGTGAAGAGTGAGTGTGACAGGGTCAAGATCGAGACGAGACCAACACCACACATGACTGAGTCCATGTCCAGCCCAAGACCAGATGCTCAGGAGTGTTAATTTGGTGCATGTAATATCTTCCTAACCTCACATGAAGTTTCTCTTGAATTAAATAAATTACGCATCTCCTTTAGTTTTACAATTTCATACAAAAGAACACAGAACTTACACAGGACATATGACGCCCATTCTTCTAGAAAGTGCTGCAGTATAATCCTACTGTATATCACTGCATTGAGGTGTGTGTGTGTGTGTGTGTGTGTGTGTGTGTGTGTGTGTGTGTGTGTGTGTGTAATGACACACACTTTGCTAGTTATACAGAAGATTTTTAAGTGCAGCACCAGCACATGTAAAGGTGTGATAATTCCTGATGTAAACAAACAGCTGGTAAATAAAATGAGCTTCTTTTGGTTCAGATTTCTGAGATGAAACACAGGGATTTGTGGAAATCATTTTGAACATAAGGAGATAAAAAATACTGAAACAAAGTCACTGGAAATGTATAAGTGATATATAACTCCACAGAGAGAGAGAGAGAGAGAGAGAGATTGACTTATTGTAACAGGAACATTATGAAGGACTCATCCATGGAAATGATGTTAACAGTCTCAGGGAGTCTCAGAGAAATACATAGAGTCCTCGAGGACAAGACTCAGACAAGACAGAGACGAGACAAAGACAATACTGAGATAAGTTTGAGATAAGATCAAGAAAAGATCGAGACAAGACCAAGTAAAATTTCACCTGAGTTCATGACTGAGAACGTTGTGTCATCTTGAGAACCACAACAATATTATTAACTCTTCAGTTCAATAGAATCTTCATCATTTACTGTATCTTCAATGTGAATTTCTTCATCTCTTATTTTTAACTTTTGGTGATTTTTCCCTCTTCTTTAAATATGGAGATTTTTTTTCCCTTATGTAAAGTTTTAGAGATTTTGTACTCCAAGTGAAAAGTGATATATAACAAATTATTATTATTATTATTATTATTATTATTATTATTATTATTATTATTATTATTATGTTCAATGGCAGAAAGCTCTTAAAGAAGTTTCAAAGCTCCAGTGAACAAGTAAAAGTTTGTCATAAACACTTATTTATATTTATTTCATTTTTTCTTCCCCAGAATATTCTGAAAGCACGTTTTGTTTTAGTGTGTAGTTCTGACTGAAATTAAAGAAACTTCAGATTGTTCTGTGCTCAATTTCCACGAAATCAGAGACTGAGGCTGAAATACAGAAATGAGGCGAGTGGAACTACGAGCTGATCTGGAGTCACATAAAAGTTCATCTTTCAGAAATCTGCACAAATCAGATCAGATATGAGTGAGAGTGAATCAGATGGATTGCAGACGCTGATCTGGAGTCAGTCACAGATCTGAAACCTCTGATAAAGTGTGTAAATGGCTGTAGAAGAGCAGCTGAGAGTAGATTTGATCTAAACAAAGTATAATGCAGCATGTGGACTGAACAAGCTGATCTGGAAGCAATTTCTTCTCACATCCTAACCTGCCAAGAAACTGCACACCTGCTCCTGGATCAGCAGTTGAAGCTAAAAAGCCAGAAAACTGGAGGACCTTCTTTCACTTTCAACGCATAGGTGGCTGAGAAGATCCTCATTTCATAATTCTTTTCTTGTCTCTTCTTCAAGCTGTACTTGAGCTCCTGTGAGAATGTGTGAGGGTTCTGAAGCCTACACAGCAGCTCCAAAAATAGTTCTTTCATTTAAGAGGAGCGGAGCAAGAATGAAAAACCCAAATAAACACTGGAGATGTTGTTTGGAACAGGACACGTGCAGGAACAAGCATTACATACAGAACAGGTAACAAGCGCTTGCTCCCTGATGCAATCTTTCAATAAACAAGTGATGGCAAATGAACTGTGTAACTTATAGCAACCAGGAGCCAATAAGAGGCGAGGAAGCAGTGCAGCCATGGCGATGAGGTTCTCCTGGAGGCAGCAGTCGGAGCGGCAGCGTCTCAGACTCACACAGAGAACACACACAGATCTGTGTTTCACCCACAGAGAGGAAAAGTGCTAATTAACTCCGACATCATCCACTATTCCGAGTGGAATCTATAAATCAGGATTCTTTGAGAGAGGACGGAGCGGATGTGGGACACGTTGGAGAAGAAAAAGAAGAAATGAACTCCATGAACGCAGGAACCACTGGTAAAGAAATCACACCACACATGCATGAATAATAATGCACAGATTCTTTAAGCAGTGATTCACTTTCTAAAGTGTGGAGCTGAAAGTTCATGAAGGATTCGTTCATTTCAGAGTAAAAAAAACCAAATCCAACAGAAAAGAGCAACACGATTGCAATAAACATATGAACTCGCAGCTGCTTCAACAAATCTTTCTACTAAAAATAATTCAACACACCATGAAGCTCTGAAACGTCCATGTGTTCTGAATCCATCTCACATATGCACACATACATGCACACACAAACACACATGCACACACACTCTTGTACTTCTATCTTTGTGGAGATTCTCACTGACATAATACACTCCCGAGCCCCTTACCCTAATCTTAACCATCACAACTAAATCCCTAACCACATCCTTAACCCTAACCCCACCCCGAACCATAAACCTAACCCCATCCCTAACCCCACCCCGAACCATAAACCTAACCCCATCCCTAACCCCACCCCGAACCATAAACCTAACCCCATCCCTAACCCCACCCCAAACCCCACCCCTTACCCTAACCCCACCCCTAACCTAAACCTCATTCTAATCTGAACCCTAAAACTGAGTCTTAACCCCCAAACAGCCCTTTAAAAAGTGAGGACCAGACAAAATGTCCTCACTTCACAAAAATTACCTCACTCTGCTGTGGTAAAAAAACATTCTAGTCCTCAATCTATAGCAAGTATAGACACACACACACACACACACACACACATCAGCACATTAAAATCAGACTTCACACCAGAGCTCTTGTAACGTGCTGCAGCTCTGAAGGCCACTGTACCTGTACGGAATCCAGTCTGCAGTGTGTTTGGAGCTCATATCTCACACTGTCGAGGAGCCGCTGGATGAAACGGGGGCTGGGGAGCGTTGAGGCAGAGCGACGCACGACAGCGGAGGATTCGGAGATGGAGACGGACGACCATTGTCTGAATTTCCGCGACAGCTCTGATGCTAATCTTCAGCCTCTGTTGTTCTGCAGCTGGAGCTCAGCTCTCGCTTCAACGCTTCTCATTCTGTGTGCACTAAGCTCTCTCTCTCTCTCTCTCTCTCTCTCTCTCTCTCTCTCCTAACCCTCTCGCTCACACACACTCCTCCTCCAATACGCAGCTGCCTTCTGCTCTGTGTGTGTGTGTGTGTGTGTGTGTGTGTGTGTGTGTGTGTGTGTGTGTGTGTGTGTGTGTGTGTGTGTCTTTCTGTCTGCTTGATTGGTTGCTTTGATGTCAACTGTCCTTCAGTCAACACACACACACACACACACACACACACACCCTCATGTGCTGTGTGATTTATTCATGCTTTCATCCAGTGTAAGTCGTATTATTATTATTATTATTATTATTATTATTATTATTATTATTATGAGACAGTGCAGCTTTAACTGTCTTTGATTTAATGCGAGTGCAAACAAAGGGAATGTAACTACTGAACTGTTTACACTTCTCTGTGTGTGTGTGTGTGTGTGTGTGTGTGTGTGTGTGTGTGTGTGTGTGTTAGTTTACTCAGATGCGAAACCTCTCCCTAATAACTAATAAAATTTACCAATCAGACAAAAGAGCTCACAGTGAATTAAATGCAGTGTGTTAAACTGTGTTAATCCCAGGGTTTGATTAATTCTCTCTAACAGCAGCAATAACAGTAGTGTTGGTTTATATTAATGTACTCGTTCTGATGCATTATTGTTTCTATAGTAACGGCTCATTCACATCTCTGGAAGGAGTCTCCAGTGTCAGCGCTGGTGTAACAGTCAGAGATGAAGCTGGAACTTTAAGTTTTCCGACATCTTCAGGACAGAGGGGTTTGTTGTGTTGCAGTGTGTTTTGGGTCACTGATGGGTTTTGATCTGTCTGTACTGAAGGAGGTCGAATTGACAAACTATGATCTCAGAATGTGCTCCTCTGCTGCTCAGGAGATTCTACCTCGCAGATCGATCCAGGAGCAAACAGTCACTGACTCACACAGCTGCTCAGAGATGTTTCTCAGTTTACTATAGGACAAATATGAGTCTATATCCACATTCAGGAGTGTGTTGTAGCTCTGTGATGTGATTAACAAAGCTGTTATCTATGTAGGACAAGGTAATAGTGAGTAATGGAGCATTACATCACTGGTCAGGATAACCTTCAAGAGCAGATGTGCAAGTGACGATAAATCTCAAGGATTTAACTGGAACTAGCCAAAACAAGTATCACTCAGACCAGCCTGGACCAGATTCAGGAATAAAATATATCTTTATGTCACTGCACATTGTACAATGAAACTGGATGCAATCCTTCCCGTGCAAAATCTGTTTATAAAAATAAAAATAAAAAATAAATATATCTGTAGAATATATATTAAGAACTCTAAAACTCTAAAAAGACATACACACATACAAGACATTCACACTCTGTTGTTTTTTTAATTGCACAGTCCCTTTAAAACAACCAGTGTTTAGTGCCATTATGGCTCTTGAGTAAAAGCTGGTTTTCAGTCTATTTGTCCGTGTCTTAATTGATCTGAACCGTCTGCCCGAGGGCAGCAGTTCAAACAGAGAGTGCCCAGGATGGGATGGATCTTTTAATATACCCTGGGCTCTTTTGAGGCAGCAGGAACAGTAAAGCTCTTCCAGGGAGGGGAGAGGACATCCGATGATCTTCTGGACGGTGGTGACTGTTATGTTATTAGATGCAGTCTAATAACTAAAAAGAATGACGACGACAACCGTTAACATGGAGGGTCTCCAGGTTTACTCAAACATGCCCAAACATGTACAGGGTACCACACGTGACTCTCCAGAACAGTAGGGGGCAACAATCACTCATTAACACAACATCCCCCTTTCTTAGTTCTGTAATTACACTGTCATTACTGTCATTAAAGTTTTACTGTCAACTCAATATTTTCCGTAACTTCAATGTATATGACTATTCTTATAACTAGAAACTCAATAGAAATTACTCCTCACTAAGATAAACTCTTAACGACATATTTCTTTATGTGGAACACTTTTTCTTCACACAGAACACTTTTTTCTCATGTCACATCTGTTCTTTTGTCTTTTTTGTCTTTTTTTTTCTTACCAAACCTAACTATGAAGGTTGGGTAGACTGCCCAGCCTTCAATCTGAGTGAGGGTTTTATTCTGACCCTTGAACCACTCAGTTCCTAACTAGTAACAAAGTTCTTCAGGTGCGCTGGGGCTCTTCTTTCTCTTGCTGGGTATCTTCTTTGCTGCTCTGGACTGCTGGGCTGCAAGGGTTCCTGTTCAGTAGAACCGTGTGGTGCAAGCTGAGGTTCCGTGGCAGCAGTGTCCGGTGGAGTATCAGGTGAGTCCCCAGGCTCTGCTGGAACTGCAGGTGTGTTCACAAGATGTTGTCGATTGCGGTGGAGAACTCCACTGGGGGTCTCAACCAGGTAAGACCTAGGTGTGTGGGCCGCTTTCAACACTGTCCCTCTTTCCTTTGTGTCTGACACCCAGACCTGGTCGCCAGTGTTGAGCCAAGGCAGGTGGTGTGCTCTATGTCACCTGTTGAAGTCATGCTGTTGTCTCTTTTTGCCTTCTTGTTCCTTTTGTCTGAGTTGTCATAGATTAGTCCATCTGGGTCTGAGAGAAGATGGTATGACAGGCAGTGTGGTTCTAAGGCGCCTGCCCATCAGTAGTTCAGCTGGACTGTGACCATTGGATAGAGGGGTCGCGCGGTAGGTCATGAGTGCTGGATATGGATCGGACTCTTTCTTCAGCATATTTTGATGGTTCTCACTGCTCTTTCTGCTTCCCCATTACCATGACGAAATCTCAGGCTTGAAGTGATGTGTTTAAATGACCATTCTTTCGCAAACTGACAGAAAAGATCAGACAAGAACTGAGGACCATTGTCTGACCTGACTGTTGTTGGAATCCCATGTCTAGCAAAGATACTCTTGAGATGCTCTATGACTGCTGCTGATGTAGTGCTGGACAGTTTGGCTATCTCAATGTAACGTGAAAGATAATCTACCACTAGGAGGTATTGATGCTGGTTCCACTCAAACAGGTCGGCTCCAACGACCTCCCATGGTCTCTCTGGGATGTTGGAAGGGATCAGTGTCTCTTTAAAGTGGACTCTCTCGCGCGCGCAGGTGTCACATGTTTCTACCAGGTTCTTGAGTTGGCTGCTTAAACCTGGCCACCAGACAGCTTGTCTGGCCAGGTCCCGGCACTTGACTATGCCAAGATGGCCCACATGCAGCTTCTCCAATATGTCCGACTGTAATGTCTTGGGTATGACCAGTCTTTTATTTTTCAGTAGTAGGCCTTTCTCTACTGTTAGTTCTGCTGCAAATGGTGCATATTGACGAGTCCTTGCATCCATTCTGTATTTCTCAGGCCATCCATCCTGACAGAACTTTTTCACCTCTTGTATTATCTCGTCTCTGTCCTGATGTTCTTTTATGTCATTTAGTCTTTTCTCTGTGGCTGGAAGACTGGACAGGATCATGTTGACATACAGGTTCAGCTGTGTTTCCAGGGGAGTGTCTGGCTGTCCATCCTGGGGAGCTCTTGACAGAACGTCTGCAGTGGCCATGTTTTTTCCAGGAACATGTGCAATTGTGTGTCGGTAGCGCATCAGTCTCATGCGCAGCCTTTGAATGCGTGGGGGGAGTTCGTCTAAGTCCTTTGATCCTAACATAGGAATGAGAGGTTTGTGGTCAGTTTCTATATGGAAGTCTATGCCACCCAGAAAGTCTGAGAAGTGTTCACATGCCCATGTGACAGCAAGGGCCTCTTTTTCTATCTGGGCGTATCTCCTTTCTGTGTCACTAAGCACACGTGAAGCATACGCAACTGGTTTCAGTGTGTGGTCTTCTTGCTTCTGTAGTAGGACAGCTCCCAGCGCATATGAGGACGAGTCAGCGGACACAACTGTGTATGCCTGCGTGTTGTACAGGGCCATAACAGGTGGACTGCTGAGCTCTCCTTTGATGCTGTCAAATGCCTGTTGCTGGGGTTGTCCCCATGTCCACACATTTTTTACTCTCAGAAGGTCTCGCAATGGCTGTGTCTTCCCAGCTAGCTGAGGTATGTATTTGGCGAGGTGGTTGACCATGCCTAAGAAACGTCTCACCCCGCCAACATCTCTAAGCCGCTCCATAGCGGTGACTGCTTTGATCTTGCTTGGGTCTGCTCTGATGCCCTGAGTGTCAATGATCTTACCTAAGAACTTGACTGAGTCTCTTGAAAACTCACATTTTTCGGCTTCAGTGTCACGCCATTTTTCTCTAATCTCTTCAACACCTTCTGCACGCGAGCATCATGGACAGACTGCATCTCTGCGTAGACCAGTACATCATCCATCTGGCAGAGCACTCCCTCAAAGCCCTTCAGTATTCTTGACATTCTTCGCTGGAAGTGTTCTGGCGCTGATGATATACCAAAGCACACCCTGTTAAAACAGTACTGTCCGAATGGTGCGATGAATGTTGTCAGCAGCTTGGAGTCTTCAGAGAGAGGGATTTGCCAGAATCCGGCATTTGCGTCTAACTTTGAAAACACTTTGGCACCCTCTAGCTGCCCTAGAGTATGCTCAACAGATGGTAGCATGTGTTTCTCTCTCTTCACTGATTGATTCAGTTTTGATAAATCTACACATATTCACACTTCCTCATTTGGTTTTGGAACTGGCACCATACCAGCACACCAGTCAGTGGGCATTTCTACTTTTGAGATCACTCCTAGACCTTCCATACAGTATGTTTCAGTTCCTTTTTAACTTTGGTCATGAGAGGTAATGGTATGCGTCTTGGGGTCGACAATGAGTATGGCTTTGCATCATCTTTCAGTTCTATTTTATACTCTCCCTCGAGTTTTCCTGGACCACTGAATAGCTGTGGGAACTGTTCTTTTACATTCTGTTGACTGCACGTAGCATTAATGGCAGCTACTCTGACTACAAGTCCCAATGCAACACTATCAGTGTGGCCAAGTAGCCCTGACTTCAGTCCTGATACCACATACACCTCCAGTTCACTTGTGTTGTTTAGACTGACACTCTTCAGTGTGGCTGTGAATTTTCCTTTGACAGTGAGACAGTTCATTCCAGCCACGTATAGGACTTTGTCGGACATCTGTAATGGTGGAAAGTGTTTGCAGGCATTGCACTCTGATTCAGGGAGAACAGTTACGTCTGCCCCTGTGTCTATCTTTAGCTGTGTTTCATGCTCATTTAATTTTAGTTCTATCACCCACCCATTGTCTTCTGTGTCTTCTAGGTTAACCAACCCTAGGAATGCTACATCTTCCTCTGGGATGCTTCCCGTTTCAGCTTCGATTTCCCCTATTGCTCTGTTTCTACACACTCTTGCGTAATGGCCTCGCTTATGGCAGCCATTGCAGAGTACGTCACGAGCGGGGCATTGATGTTTACTGTGTGCAGGCACTTTCCCGCACCACACCACCTTTGTCGTACTGTTTGGATGCTTGCATGTTTTGTTTCCTGTATTGTGCGCACGGTCTCTCTTGGTTTTTACTAGCCTGGCATTTCTGGTGAAAACGAACACTGTCTACGTTTGCATTTGTGTCTGGTTTAAAGTTAGTTTTCATGAGCTCTTATTGCTTTTTCACCCTTTCACTCTGTCGTGCATGATTCATGGCTCTCTCTAGAGTAAGCTCTGCATCCACTTGAAGCTGCTCCGATAGCTTTTTATCACGCAGTCCCACAACGAGTCTATCACGTATCATCTCATCGTGTAAAGCACCATAGCCACAGTGCTCTGCTAAACAATAAAGGGCTGTGATAAAACTATCCACCGTTTCTTTCTCATCCTGGTGCCTCAGGTTAAATTTTGCATGTTCAAAAATCACATTCCTTCTCACACAAAGTAAGCTTCTAGCTGTTCTACCACAGTTTTGTACTCTTTGACTTGGTCATCTGTCAGTCGGAGTGAGGTTACTACATCCTCGGCATCATCTCCCATAGTGTACAACAAGGCATTTACCTGGCTTTCACCTGGCTGTTTATCTAGCCCCGATGCTATCCGGTACCTTTCAAACCTTTTCTTCCACTTGGGCCATTCCTCTGGTTTCAAAATGTCGAATCTGGTGGGGGAATCTGGAGTCCCGGGGGTGGAGGAATCTGTCGCTGCTCCATGTTAGCATCCTCTTGAGCCTCTTCCTTATGCCAGCCAACATCAGTCTCACTTCACAAACTAGTCAGCTAGCGAACTCCGCGGATGTACGTTAAAAACACTCCGAAAGACTAACCTTCGCCTTCTAAGCAGGTCCCATTACATCTAATGGCCCTTTTCCACTACCCTTTTTCAGCTCACTTCAGCTCGCTTCAGCTCACTTCAGTCCGACACGGCTCGCGTTTCGACTACCAAAAACCAGCACGACTCAGCTCGTTTCAGCCCTGCTTAGCCCCTAAAACTCGCACCGTTTTGGAGTGGGGCTGAAGCGAGCCAAGCCGTGCCGAGTGAGGCTGGGGGCGTGAGCAGACACTCCCCTGTGCACTGATTGGTGAGGAGGAGTGTCCTCACATGCCCACATACGCCCCGTGAGCGCGCTGGGATCTGTAAACACCGCAAACCCGGAAGAAGAAGAATTACGAATTACGAGAATTTCTGAAGCCTTATGTGCCTCGCCTCATCTATACGCTCTTGCCAGCATCTGTTGGCATTGTCGGTGACAACAAGCCACAGCACCAAGACCAGCAACACTAATGACTCCATGTCCTCCATGTTTATTGTTTACTATTCGGGTCGTGAGACTACCGCTTAAAAGCTCACTGATGTCACTGTTTGCACTGCTTAACGACACGTGACGTCCACCCACTTTCGCTAACTCCACCCAATGTGTCCACCCACTTCCAGCCAGCACGGTTCAGCGCGGTTGTAGTCGAAATGCAACTCCAACAGCCCTGCTCAGCCCGACTCAGCACGGCACGGCTCAGCCCGACTCAGCCGCGTTTGTAGTGGAAAAGCGGCATAAGACACTTCTGACACCATGTTATGTTATTAGGTGCAGTCTAATAACTAAAAAGAATGACAACAACCTTTAACATGGAGGGTCTCCAGGTTTACTCAAACATGCCCAAACATGTACAGGGTACCATACGTGACTCTCCAGAACAGTAGGGGGCAATAATAACTCATTAACACAACAGTGACAACCCTCTGGAGCCCTTTGCTCTCTGCTGCTGTGCAGCTGGCATGCTGATGCACCCTTTTGTTACAGCTTCAAGGACTTCTTTGAGGAAATGAGGGGAACATTTGACTGCTCTCTGTCCAGTCGGGAAGCGGCTAGGGAGCTCATGGAGCTGCGGCAGGGGCCCCGATCTACCTCGGACTATGCCATCGAGTTCCGGATGACTGGAAAGAGAGTGCCCAGGTCGACGCATTCCTACATGGCTTGTCCAACATCATCAAGGACAAATTGGTATCTTGGGAACTGACATCGGACCTCGCCACTCTCATGGACCTCGCCAATCATATCGATGCTCGGGTCCTACATTGTAGAAGAGAAAAGAGCCGCCTCAGCTGCAACTTCTCCCCACCTCCTGCCTCGTCCGTTGAACCCATGCAGGTAGATCAGGTATGGGTGTCAGCAGAGGAATGATTGCGCCGGCAGAACACGGGGGCCTGCTTCAACTGCGGTCAGCAAGGACACATCTGCCAAGCCTGCCTGCCAAAAAGTATGAGCCCACCAGTTAATCAAGGGGCCCTGATGGGCAATGCTCGGAATCAGTCCTCTGCTGACTGACGGCAGTCTGGGACACCGATGCACGCTGTTGTTCCAGCTTCAAGGAATTCTCTGAGGAAATGAGGCAAACATTCAACTGCTCTCTATCTGGCTGGGAGGCGGCAAGAGAGCTCATGGAGCTGCGGCAGGGGTCCCGATCTACCTCGGATTATGCCATCGAGTTCCGGAAGTTGGCAGCATCATGCGGTTGGAACGAGAGTGCCCTGGTCAACATGTTCCTACATAGCTTATCCGACACCATCAAGGATGAACTCTTCTCGCGGGAACTGCCGTCGGACCTCTCCAGCCTGATGGACCTTGCCAATCGTATTGACGCACGGGTTCAACAATGGAGGAGAGAGAGGAGCCGCCTCAACTCTACCACCCACCTCGTCTGTCGAACCCATGCAGGTAGATCGGGTACAGGTGTACAGGTGTACAGCAGAGGAATGACTGCACCGACAGAGCACGGGGGCTTGCTTCTATTGTGGTCAGCAGAGACACATCTGCCGAGCCTGCCTGCTAAAAGGACGAGCCCACCAATGAATCGAGGGGCCCTGGTGGGCCATGCTCAGAACCAGTCCCCTGCCAACCGACCATTGCTCCCCGTTATCATCACTCTCAACAACCGGCATCACCATCTTCGGGCGCTCGTCGACTCAGGGGTGGACAGGAACCTGATGTGCTCCACCACCGCCAAGGATCTCGGAATCCTGTTACTCACCCTCGAGGTCCCTCTCACCGTCCTGACACTCAATGGCACTGGCTTGACCACCATCACTCACCTCACCACCCCGCTCACTCTAAGGATTTCAGGTAATCACTCCGAAACTATACAACTTCATGTCATGAACAACCCTCACGTTCCCCTTATTCTTGGATTACCCTGGTTGATGCAGCACAACCCCCACCTAAACTGGACTGACCACACCATCTTAGGCTGGAGTCCTTCCTGCCTGGCCTCCTGCCTGAACTCTGCTCTGCCTCCCACCAAACCATCTCAGTCCTCAGCCAGTGAGTTTCCCAACCTCTCTCACGTGCCTCCGGAATATCTGGACCTCAAGACAGTTTTTAGTAAAACCCGAGCAGTGTCCCTCCCTCCTCACAGGCGTTATGATTGTGGGATCGACCTCATGCCCGGGACAGCACCACCCAAGGGACATCTCTACTCTCTCTCACCCGCCAAATGACAGGCCATGGAGAAGTACATCACGGAGTCACTGGCAGCTGGGATCATCCACCCTTCCTTCTCTCCAGCAGGGGCGGGGTTCTTTTTCGTCAAAAAGAAGGACAAGTCACTCCATCCCTGCATTGACTATCGAGGTCTCAATGCCATCACAGTCAAGAACCGCTACCCACTACCACTCATGACCACAGCCTTCGAACTACTCCAGGGAGCTAAGGTGTTCACTAAACTGGACTTATGCAATGCCTATCACCTAGTTCGGGTCAGGGAAAGGGACAAGTGGAAGATGGCCTTCAACACCACCACAGGCCACTATGAGTACCTTGTAGTCCCTTTCGGCCTGACCAATGCATCCGCGGTATTCCAGGTGCTAGTTAACGACGTCTTAAGGGACTTCATTAACACCTTTGTCTTCATATACCTGGATGACATCTTGATTTTCTCTTGCCCCCTGGAGGAACATTGGGGTCACGTCTGGCAGCTCCTCCAACGCCTGCTGGAAAATAAACTGTTCGTTAAGGCAGAGAAAAGTGAGTTTCACCCAAGCTCCGTCTCGTTCCTGGGGTTCATCATTGCTCCGACAAAGATTCAAATGGACCCCCTCAAGCTGGAGGCAGTCATTGACTGGCCCACCCCATCTTCGAGATGAGAGCTCCAGCGCTTCCTAGGATTCGCCAACTTCTACAGGCGCTTCATTCGCAACTTCAGCACGGTGGCCAGACCTCTCTCAGCTCTGACCTCAACCAAGACCCAATTCAAGTGGGGGGAGGAAGCAGAGAAAGCCTTTTCCACGCTCAAGCACAGGTTTACCACAGCACTCATTCTCACCATACCCGATCCAACTAAGCAGTTTATTGTCGAGGTCGACGCTTCCGAGTCAGGGGTCAAAGCTATACTATCCCAGAGGGCCAGTGATGACAAGGTCCACCCATGCTCCTTCTTCTCCCA
This sequence comes from Neoarius graeffei, assembly GCF_027579695.1. Taxonomy (NCBI): domain Eukaryota; kingdom Metazoa; phylum Chordata; class Actinopteri; order Siluriformes; family Ariidae; genus Neoarius; species Neoarius graeffei. Next base: position 1,174,548 of record NC_083583.1, on the reverse strand, counting down.
CCGGCTATCCCCAGCTGAACGGAATTACGACATCGGCGACTGAGAACTACGGGCTGTTAAACTAGCCTTGGAGGAGTGGAGGCACTGGCTTGAGGGGTCGGAGCTCCCCTTCCTAGTCTGGACCGACCATAAGAATCTGGTGTACCTCAAGTCGGCCAAATGCCTGAATTCCTGTCAAGCCCGTTGATCTCTCTTCTTCTCCCTATTCAACTTCACGCTCTCCTACCACCCAGGCTCCAAGAATGGTAAACCTGATGCCCTGTCCAGGATGTTCTCTTCCCACCAAGAGGAGTCCAAGCTGCCCAAGACCATCCTTCCCCCAGGCTGCCTGGTGGGAGCCGCCATTCTAGAGGTTGAGATGCTCATGCAGAAGGCCCTGGAACAGGACCCTGGTGAAGGTAACCCCAACAACACTCCTCCTAACCATCTGTTTGTTCCCTGTCCTGTGTGAGCCCAGGTGCTGCAGTGGGGTCATGGCTCCAAGCTGGCCTGTCATCCGGGAGCCGCCCGAACCCTGGCACTCATCCAGCAGTGCTTTTGGTGGCCATCCATCAAGGAGGATGTCCAAGAGTTTGTGGCAGCCTGCAACACATGCTCCTGGAACAAGACAGCCTATCAACCCCCTGCCGGCTTGCTAAGACCCCTCCCGACTCCGCAGTGACCTTGGTCTCACATCGCCCTGGACTTCATCATAGGACTCCCCAACTCAGGTGGCAACACATGTATCCTCACTATTATTGACTATTTTTCCAAGACCGTCCATTTCATTCCTCTGCCCAAGCTCCCCTCAGCCAAAGAGACTGCAGAACTACTCATCCACCATGTTTTCCACCTACATGGTCTGCCTACTGACATTGTTTTTGACTGGGGTCCTCAGTTCACTCCACAGTTCTGGGGAGCCTTCTGCAAACTCATTGGGGACACCTGTAGTCTCTCCTCAGGCTTCCACCCACAGACCAATAGCCAGGCAGAATGTGTGAACCAGGCTTTGGAGGTTGCACTCAGGTGCATGGTGTCCAGGGATGCCAGTTTTTGGAGCAGGTACCTTCCCTGGATCAAATATGCACATAACACTCTTCCTTCCTCTGCCACAAATCTCTCTCCATTCCAGTGCTCACTAGGTTACCAACCACCACTGTTCCCCAGCCAAGAGGAGGAGGTCACCATACCCTCAGCCCAGCTCTTTATATGCCACTGCAGGAGGACATGGGCATTGGCCCGGAGAAGACTCATTCGCTCTGCACTCGCATCCAAGAGGCAGGCCAACAAACATCGCTCCAAGGCACCCACCTACTGAGTAGGTCAACAAGTTATGCTCTCCACGCACCACGTGCCACTTAGAACCTTCTCTCACAAGCTAGCACCCAGGTTCCTTGGACCCTTCCTCATCAAGAAGGTAATCAACCCATGTTCTGTTACACTCGCATTACCACTCACCATGTGACGTGTTCACCCTACCTTTCATGTATCTCAGCTTAAACCTCTGGTCTCCAGTCCTTTGCTCTTGGATCCTACTCACCACATCTCACCACCTATAAAAGACCCTCTCCACACCTTCCCTGCTGATGAGAATAGGCTGAATGTCCATTTTCTTTTTCCTGAAGTCTTTGATCAGCTCCTTGGTTTTGGTGCTGTTGAGGACCAGGTTATTGTCTCTGAACCACCCAGACAGCTGCTCCACCTCATCCCAATAAGCAGACTCATTCCCTCCAGAGATGAGCCCCAATACAGTAGTGTCATTCACAAATTTGATGATGCCATTACTGGAGTAGGTGGGGTGCAGTCATAAGTGTAGAGGGTGAAGAGTAGGGGGCTCAGCACACAGCCCTGTGGGGAGCCAGTGCTGAGGCTGAGGGCTAAGGAAATGTGGGGGCCTATTCTCACCTTCTGGGAGTGATCAGACAGGAAGTCCTTAATCCAGAGGCAGATGGAGTGAGATAGTCCCATGGTTGTCAGTTTGGACACCAGTCTGTGAGGGAGGATGGTGTTGAATTCTGAGCTAAAATCCACAATGAGCAGCCTAGCTTAGCTCCCTTGCTGCTTGAGGTAAGTGAGGGCAGTGTGGCGAGTTGTGGCTATGGCATCCTCTGTAGACCTGCTAGCTCTGTAAACATACTGGTGTGTGTCTAATGTGGATGGGAGGCTTGTGAAAATGTGAGTCTGGACCAGTTTCTCAAAGCACTTCATGATGACTGGAGTAAGTGCCATTGGACAGTAGTCATTCAGGCTGCTGATGATGATCTTTTTTGGCAGTGGAACTATGGTAGAGGACTTCAGGCAGTGTGGGATGGTGGACTGGGATAGGGACTGGTTGAAGATCTTGGTGAAGACCCCAGCTAGCTGATCTGAGCAGTCCAGCAGCACCTGTCTGCAGATGCCATCGGGTCCCGCAGCTTTCCTCGGGTTCACCGCCCTCAGTGTGCACCTCACCTTGTGCTCCTCCACTGTGAGGATGTGGCTGCTGTGGGCTGGTGGATGTAATGTAGCTGCCTCTGGTGGCTCCACCTTGAAGCGGGCAAAGAAGTGGTTCAGCTCCTCTGCCAGTGAAGCATCACTGAGAGGTTGCTGAATTTGTAGCTGGTGATGTACTGTACTGGACCCCCTGCCACATCTTTCTTGTGTTGTTGCTGTGAAAATAGTCCTCAAGCTTCCTCTTGTAAGCAGCCTTGACCTTTCTTATATAATTTTCAGGTTCGCTCTGGCAGCACTGTATTGTGCCTCATCACCAGACCTGAAAGTGATGTTTCTGCCCCTGAGCAGGTACTGAATCTCTTTCATCATCCATGGCTTCTGGTTGGGATCGATCTGGATGCACTTGTCTACAGTGACAGTGTCCATGCAGTACTTAATGTAACACATGACAGTTGTTGTGGACTCTTCCAGGTCCTGATGTTCAAAGATATCCAAGTTTGCTCTTTCAAAGCAGTCCTGCAGCTGATGAGAGGCACCTTCAGGCCATGTTTTAACAGTCTGAGATATAGCCAGAGCACTTTTTCTGAGGGTGGTATATGCTGGAATTAAGAGCAGGGATGTGTGGTCAGACTGACCCAGGTGTGGTAGTGGTTTAGCCCTAAAGCCCTGTTTGATGTTGAAGTAGACCTTGTCCAGTGTATTTGCTCCCCTAGTAGCACATTTGATGTGCTGATGGAATTTAGAGAGCTCTGCTTTTAAATCAGTATGGTTGAAGTCCCTCGCTATGATGTGAACAGCTTCAGGATACATACTCTGTTGGCTGCTAATAGTGTTATGTAAATGATCAAGAGTTGAGTTAGCATTAGCATCCAGTGGAATGTACTCAGCTATTATCATGACCACAGTAAACTCCCAGGGAAGATATAAGGGCCTGCATTTAACAATTACATTCACCAAATTTGGAGAGCAGTGGCTGTCTACAGTCTTAGTACACCAGTCATTGTTTATATACAGGCACAGCCCCCCTCCTGTGCTCTTACCCTGGTCCGATCATGACAGTGTACTGTGTGGCCTGCTAGCTCGATAGCTGTATCCAGAATGAGTGAATGAAGCCAGGTCTCTGTGATTAGCAGAATGCAACTGTTCTTGATGATCTTGTTTGCTGCAACCTGTAGCTTCAATTCATACATCTTATTTATGAGCAATTTTGCTTTGGTGAGAAGGATACAAGGAAGAGGCAGCTTGTGTGGCCGTCTCCATAACCTCACCAGTACACCGGCCCTGCGGCCTCGCTTCTGCCTCCTCCCCCTGCACCACCTCCATCTCCTGCTTGTGGGGATGGTAATACACAGAGAGCGCGGACACTTGGCTATGTCCATCGGGATGTTGTGGGAGTGGAGAAACTCAGCTGTAACAGTTCACTTGCTGCATAATCCTATTTTTAGGAGATCATGCCAGCTGTAGATGTTGTTCGCCCAGCAGAATGTCATCATGACGAATAATAACACATGCATAACCAGTCAAACAAAGCATCGAAAAGGAGAGCGCTGAGCCACTGTATCTATGCGCACTACCATTACAGGAATGGATTCAAGCAGCCAAACACGTATCTCTATCAGTTATTGTCTTGCTGCATGATGAGGTTCCTCCCAATTAGATTGATGCATTTCTGTGTAAATTGACTTCTGAGTTCATTCTGCTGACACCATCATGAGTTCCATTGTCAGTAGAGATTTGTGAGTCTGTTCCAGAAGTAGCCATGAAGCCCAAGCCATGACACGACCTTCACCATGCTGAACAATGAGCTCATGTTTTGGATCCTGAGCAGATCCTTTCTCTCTCCACACCTTGGTCTTTCCATCACTTTGTAGAGGTTAATTCTGTTCCAGAACTTTTGTGGATCATCTCTGTATTATATCTGTATTTGTATCAGGTATGTCCAGTGCTTATGCAGTGGCTCTGACAGATTTTTCCTCTTTTCTCAGCTTCAAAATATCTTGCTTTACTCCTATAATCAGCTCTCTGGTCTGTACACTCAAAAAAATAATTGTAACAAAAACATTGACTTTAAGTATTTCAATTACATGAACTTTTTCCATGTAATTTTATTAGGCAAGTTCAGTGTAAGGGTCCCATTTAATTCAAATTATTAGAAACACTTTGAATTAAATGGGACCCTTACATTGAACTTGCCTAATAAAATTACATGGAAAAACTTCATGCAATTGAAATACTTAAAGTCAATGTTTTTGGTACAATTATTTTTTTGAGTGTATATTGGTTTATCCTTTTTAACAACAAATGCAGACTTTCCAGGTGAAACCCAGGATTGAGACCAAGAGGAAACATTCAGAGGTATTATTATTATTATTTATTATTATTATTATTATTTTTATCGATCGAACAGAAAATACCTGGGTAAGAAGAAACACCTGCTGAGGAACACTAAAACACTGAGTTATAGGTTTATAACTGTCTTCAATTTATATTTCATTCTGTACTTTGTGTATTTTTTATTTTAAGCATTTCAGCTTGGTGTATACAAACTTTTGCACTCCACTGTACAGCTGGATAACTAGCATGCTTAAACAAAATACAGTTTTATTCTTTTCTACCAAAGTGCACTGGTGTGTTTATTGTCAACATGTCAGTGTGTGATGTTCCTCTGCCTGTTAGTGTAGGTCAATATTATATCACTGGTGTAACAGATCAGATGCTGAGATCAGACTGCTGCACTCCAGCAGGTGTACAGTGAGCACGGCTGCTGAATATTTGATGACTGCTGAAGAGTTTGTGTCGTCACACACTGCTGTGAGTTTCAGGAGCTGCTGGAGCTCAGTTTTCAGTGTAATACTGTATATCAGTTAATGATATAAGCTCAGATCTTTCCAGAAAACAAGTGTATAAAGCACAGCCTGGGGCGGAGGGAGTGGGAGATGGAGGGAGTGGAGGGGGCAGATGGTGGGGTTTAATGTGAATGCTAATGCACTGTGGAGCCTTTGTGCCAAGATGAACAGCGATAAATGGGAGTCTGTGTGGAGCATCAAGCCAGCCCTCATTACCACGACACAGAGAGAGAGAGAGAGAGAGAGAGAGAGAGAGAGAGAGAGAGAGAGACAGTCCAATGTCTTGTCTGGACTGGTTAGAAATATAAAAACTAGTGCTGTCAAAAATGTCGCGTTATTAACGCGTTAACTTGACTCAATTTTAACGGCGATAATTTTTTTATCATGAGATTAACGCTCTGTGACATGATGCCACGCCCCACACAGCCAGGGTTAGGGTTAGGGTTAACCCTAACCCTAACCCTAACCCTAACTAACCCTAACCCTAACCCTCTGCCCTCCCCCGAAGAGCCACGGTGCTCGGCTTAAGTTTCGTTTTCCCATCGGCGGCTCCAGCCCAACTTTGCAGTGGCTGTGACAAGACGTTATGCTCTGCAATAAAAAAAAAACATTGGTACAACCAGTGTTCGAACTATGCCGATATTTTCGGGGGGTCCCTTATTTTCCCTTGGGGGGGGAGGGGGTGCTTGCGCTTGTCTCAGAGCGCGGCTCTCCATTGCGCCCTCACTTCGGATATGCAAATGCTTCCCGTTACACACGATTGCTATGTCAATAAACATCATTTTGCCAATATTTTAGAGACCCCCCAACATTTCCCAAATCATGTTTTCAAGGGATCTCATGTCTGTTTCAGGGGATCTCGGATCCCCCAAGTACCCCCGTAGTTCGAACGGTGAGCAAGCCCATTCACTTTATGCTGATAAGAGAATTACAATGGTTTTTCATGTGACAAAAATGTGCGATTAAATTGCGATTAATCGCGAGTTAACTATGACAGTCGCGACATTAATCGCGATTAAATATTTTAATCGCTTGACAGCACTAATAAAAACCTGTCTGCAGAGGGACGGGACATGTTTTACTTCAGAGTTTTTGCAGTTGAGTAAAATCGTTTTCATTTCACTGGTGAATTTCTCAAAGTGTCCTAAGTCCTTCATTATGGCCTCATTTTGAACAAAGCATGTCTGAGAAACTGACTCAGGTTCCAGGAGCATTTAGGAGACTACTGTCATGACTCCTCTCACCAATAGTCTGTTTTTGATTCATGTATCGATGAGAGTTTGACTTTTCAGAAACACCACAACAGGTTTGTTCATTTGGGAGGCTGAGTAGACGTTCTCACACTTGTACTGTTCTCCTACAGCCAACAGCACCTCTGCCACCTACACTCCTCTCTCATACATACACCTGAGACCAAGCCAGAGAGACACAGGCTTGCTCATTGGGGATAGATTAGGGATAAAATTAGCTCGTGTTTTAAGTCGTTCAAATTCTGTAAAGCTGCTTTGCGACAATGTTTATTGTTAAAAGCGCTATACAAATAAACTTGACTTGACTTGACTTGACACACCCGCCTTATAGGCCATGAGTCCTGCCTACTTTCACCTGCTTTAATCACACACTTTAAACATTCTATACTCAAAAATGAAGAACAATGGAAGCGAGAGAGAGAGAGAGAGAGAGAGAGAGATGAACAGACACAGATGTTAATAATGCAGTGAGTCTGAGGGTCATGTGCTGCTTCTGTTCCTGATGAATGATAATGACTCTGTTTATTTACACACAACCTCAGTGTTTATATCCTTCCTTTCACACACATGCTTTACGGGCGGCACAGTGGTGTAGTGGTTAGCACGGTTGCCTCACAGCAAGAAGGTTCCAGGTTCGAACCCAGCGGCTGGCGAGGGCCTTTCTGTGTGGAGTTTGCATGTTCTCCCCGTGTCTGCATGGGTTTCCTCCAGGTGCTCCGGTTTCCTCCACAATCCAAAGACATGCAGTTAGGTTAACATGGGGTGGCCTTGGGCTGAGGTGCCCTTGAGCGAGGTACCGAACCCCTGACTGCTCCCTGGGCACTGTGGTGTGGCTGCCCACTGCTCTGAGTGTGTGTGTGCTTGTGTTCACTGCTTCAGATGGGTTAAATGCAGAGGATGAATTTCACTGTGCTTGAAGTGTGCATGTGACAAAGGTTTCTTCTTCTACATGGGCTCTTATATGTAAGTCTGTGAGTAAATGTGATCAATAATACACAACCTTAATCATTAGTAAATGATTTTATCCAGTTTTAGCTCTAACTCCATCATCCTGTAGCTTCATTACAGACTGAATCAGTGACTGATGTGCAAATGTTCTGTATAAATGCTGAACTGTAGCATTTCTTTATATTTTGTAGTTTTATTAGTAGTATTTATTGAAGAATTATTTAGTCAAGCGTGTAAACTGAAGTGGGCGTATCTTTGTGCCGTCATCGCAGTCATTTGAACAAATTTACATAAAAAATCCATATCGATCATGTATGTTCGTTTAAGTGTGTGTGTGTGGCGTTTTAATCGATGGTAATACTTTTTTGATAGTATTATTATTCATATGATTATTTTATTTTTTTAGCAGTATTTTTTTCCCACTTCTGGATATTTCAAGCGACCCCATTGCAAGTTCAGGCGACCCCATGTGGGGTCGCGACCCCAGTGTTGAAAAACCCGGATTTATTCAGTACAACCCAATTTCCAAAAAAGTTGGAAAACTGATTACACTGTAAACAAAAAAGAATGCTATGATTTGCAAATAACTGAAACTGTATTTCACTGAAAATATATCAAAGATATAAGACAGCATATCAAATGCTGAAACAGAAATTTTATTGTTTTTTGAAAAATATATGCTTATTTTGAATTTGATGTCAGCAACATGTTTCAAAAGTTGGGATAGGGGTGTGTTTACTACTGTGTTGCATCACCTCTACTTTTAACAACACTCTGTAAACATCTGGGAACTGAGGAGACCAATTGCTGTAGTTTTGAAAGAGAAATGTTGTCCCATTCTTACCTGATATATAATTTCAGTTGCTCAACAGTTCAGGGTCTCCTTTGTCATATTTTGCGCTTCATAATGCACCAAATGTTTTAAATGGGAGACAGGTCTGAACTGCAGCAGGCCAGTTTAGCACCCGGACTCTGTACTACGGAGCCATGCACTTGTAATATGTGCAGAAAGCAGTTTGGCGTTGTCTTGCTGAAAGAAGGAAGGACTTCCCTGAAAAAGATTTTGTCTGGATGGCAGCAATATTGCTCTGAAACGTTTTTATACCATTCAGCATTAATGATGCCTTCCCAGATGTACAAGTTACCCATGTCATGTGCACTAATGCCCGTCATACCATCACAGATGCTGGCTTTTGAACTGTGCACTGATAACAAGCCGGATGGACAGTCCTTCTCTTTAGCCTGGAGGATGTGACACTCATGATTTCCAAAAAGAATATCAAATTTCGATTTGTCAGACCACAGGAAAATTTTCCACTTTGACTCAGTCCTTCATAAATGCAGCAATTTCCATGACAATACATTACATTACATTACATGGCATTTAGCAGAAGCTCTTATCCAGAGTAACGTACAATGAGTGCAAAAGTCAGGTACAAGAAGTGCTGAATTTCTAAACGAGAAAGTTCTAGTGCCAACTGAATAAGTTACAGAATAACACAGTATAATATTCAGCTTAAGCAATAACACTCAGCAAACAGCCAAGGAAACAAACCAAATAGACAAATAAACTGACAAAATACAACTAAATAGGAAAAAAAACACTCAAACGGCTAACCCCAGGCTAGACAGTATACAGCCTGGGTTGGTCCAGACTGATACGCAGTTACACAGTGGTCAGCAGAACTCAGCAGTTCTGACCTCAATGGTAAGGTCATTCCACCAATGGGGGAACCAGGACAGACAGCAGTCTTGAGTGGGTGGGGCAGGAGTGGAGAGGAGGAGGGGCCAGCGACCAGTAGTAGTGGAGCGTAGGGGTCTGGCTGGCATGTAGGGGTGGATCAGACTCTGGAGGTATGCTGGTCCTAACCCCTTGAGAGCCTGGTAGTTAGCACCAATGTCTTAAATTGGATGTGAGCTGCGATAGGTAGCCAGTGCAGGTCAGCACGCAGAGGGGTGACATGGGAAGAGCGAGGGAGGTTGTAGACCAGGCAAGCTGCAGCATTCTAGATGGGCTGCAGGAGTCTGATGGCAGAAGCTGGAAGGCCAGCAAGGAGAGAGTTGCAATAGTCCAAGTGAGAGAGGATCAGCACTTGGACCAGGAGCTGAGTAGAGCAGGTGGTGAGAAAAGGCCGGATCCTTCGGATGTTGTAGAGGAGGAATCTACATTACAGAATTGTGTCTGTTTTAACACAGTGTCTCCTGAGGAACTAAAGTTCATGGGGAAACATTATTGGTTTTTGTCCTTGTCCCTTGTATACAGAGATTTCTTTGGATTCTCTGAATCTTTTAATGATATTATGTACTGTGGATGATGCTCAGGATGCTCCAGTTTTCTCCCACAGTTCAAAGACATGCAGATTAGGTAAAGTACTCAGCCACTGGGGTTGCACAAGCCAGTGCATACTTAGTGCTGGTCCCAAGCCTGGATAGACTGGGGAGGGTTACACCAGGAAGGACATCTGGTGCAAAAAACCTACACCAAATCAAATATGTGGAATATGATGATCCACGGGCGGCACAGTGGTGTAGTGGTTAGCGATGTCACCTCACAGCAAGAAGGTCTGGGTTCAAGTCCCGTGGCCTGCGAGGGCCTTTCTGTGCGGAGTTTGCATGTTCTCCCCGTGTCCGCGTGGGTTTCCTCCGGGTGCTCCGGTTTCCCCCACAGTCCAAAGACATGCAGGTTAGGTTAACTGGTGACTCTAAATTGAGCGTAGGTGTGAATGTGAGTGTGAATGGTTTTCTGTGTCTATGTGTCAGCCCTGTGATGACCTGGCGACTTGTCCAGGGTGTACCCCGCCTTTCGCCAGTAGTCAGCTGAGATAGGCTCCAGCTTGCCTGCGACCCTGTAGAACAGGATAAAGCAGCTAGAGATAATGAGATGAGATGTGATGATGATCTGCTGTGGTGACCCCTAATGGGAGAAGCCAGAAGAAGAAAAAGATGTGATGATGGAATTATTTGCAGTTTTACATTGAGGAACGTTATTCTTAAATTGTTGCACTGTTTGCCCATGCAGTCTTTCACAGAGTGGTGAACCCTGCCCCATCTTTACTTCTGAGAGACTCTGCCTCTCTGGGATGCTTGTTTTTTATACCCAGTCATCTTACTGACCTGTTGACAATTATCCAAACTAGATTTTTTTTTAACATTATACAACTTTTCCAGTCTTTTGTTGCTCCTGTCTCAACTTTTAAACTTTTAAACATGATGCTGGCACTAAATTCAAAATGAGTTTATATTTTTCAAACAACAATAAAATTTCTCAGTTTCATTTGATATGTTCTCTTTGAACAACTCCAAATCAGAAAAAGTTGGGCCGGTGTGGAAAATGCAAATAAAAAAAGAAAGCAGTGATTTGTAAATGTACTTTGACTTGTATTTCATTGCAGACAGAATGAACCCGAGATATTTCATGTTTTGTTGGTCAACTTCATTTCATTTGTTAATATCCACCCATTCCGGCATTTCAGTCCTGCAAAACATTCCAAAAAAAGTTGGGGCGGGGCAATTCAGGGTGAGTAATGAGGTAAAACAATTAAATAATGATATAATGTGAAACAGGTGATGTCATGAGGTGACTGTAATCACGATTCGGTACAAAAATCAGTCTCCAGGAAAGGCCAAGTGTTTGAAAAGACGGGCCGAGGATCTTCAGTTTATCAACAAATGCATGAGAAAATTATTGAAATGTTTAAAAACAATGTTCCTCAGAGAAAGATAGTTAGGGATCTGTATATTTCACCCTCTACGGTGCATAATATCATTAAACCATTCAAGGAATCTGAAGGAATTTTGGTGTATAAAGAGCTCAAGCCTAATCTGAACCCCTGTGATCTCCAATCCCTCAGATGGCATCAAGAATCATCATTCATCTATAGCTGATAGAACCACATGGGCTTGGGGTTACTTTGGAAAATCTTTATCAAGCTACAATACAGAGTTACATCCACAAACACCAGTTAAAACTTTACTGTGTAAAAAGGAAGCCTGATGTTAACTGTGTCCAGAAGCACTGTCAACTTCTCTGGGCTCGGAGACGTCTGGGATGGACCATCACACAGTGGGAACGGGTATTGTCATCAGACAAATCAGTATTCCAGGACTTTTTTGGAAGAAATGGATGCCGTGTGCTCTGAAGAGGAAAAGGACCATCCAGACTGTTACAGGAACAAGTCCAAAAGCCAGGGTGTGTCATGGTATGGTGTTGGGTCAGTGCCCTTGGTAAAGGTAACTTACACTTCTGTGATGGAGCATTAATGCAGAAAAGCACACTGAGATTTTGAAGCAACATCTGCTGCCTTCAAGATGACATCTTTTCCAGGGAGATTTCAACAAGACAATGTAAAACCACATTCTGCTCACATTACAAAGGCGTGGCTGTGGAATAAGAGGGCGTGTCCCCTCTGTCCCCAATGGAGCACTTGCATGTGACATCACAGCCGATCCAGATTGTGACAGACGCCATCTTGTCGGTCAAACGCCATATTCCACCTTCTACTTCTACTTCTGGTTCTACTTCTGCTTTTACTTCTACCTTTTCTTCTGGAAAACCCTACTATATACAATTCTACTACAACGGCTGCGGCTACAAGCTCTCCCTACCTGTGCACGTTTTTTATGTTTTTTGTGTGTATTTTTGCGTGTTGTTCGTCTGTACCGGACTTCAATATCCACTACAACTGTATGGACTTACTGGACATTGGTTTCCAGCAGAAAATGACGGTTTGTAGCGATTTCCATCGCATGCACAACATTCCGGACGAGATAGCGAGACCAGCGGGGTCTCCGTGGATTGTTATCAGAAGCAAAGCGAAGGAGGCGGCGCCGGGAGCGAAAGCAAAAGCGAGGCTGCAGAGCCGGCCTGTTGACTAAGCTCAGAAAACAGCCACTCAAACCTCCACTGCCAAGCCTCTACCTCTCCAACGCCAGATCCATGTAAACAAGACGGACGATTTGGAATTACAGCTGGAATTACCTTATTCTATTCTATAATCGGCTGGTCAGTGCTATACTCAATACTTAAGTGACTTACCCATCCAATGAGGATTCTTGTTTACAAGATGCCACATCTGAGTCACTGACAAATCCTGAATTTCTGTAAAGATAACTGTCCAGAGATTTATAGGCACGCAGTGCTTCACCACTGAACAGCGAGGGAAAGTTAATGAGGTAATTATACATGTCCGGGTATTCTGCTGGCAGTTCAAAATCCGGTCGTGAAAACTCCGTCCGGTAAGCCATAAGGGTCACTAATCTGTAGATCGTTTATTTTAGACATATATCTAGTTATCTGTTCATTAGAAAAATGAGCCGTGTAGTCCGTCGGTTGAAATTGATCCATTCTGTACATGAGTGCAGCAGTATTCAGTGGTGTTTTTTGACCGACAAGATGGCGGTTGTGTACTTTCCGGTCACGTGACTGCAAGATCTCTATAGAGAACGTGTGGAGAATTTAGAAATGATAAATATGACAGTGACGACCCTGAACTGTTCCACACCTTCAGACCTGTTTACAGGAAGAACGGGACAAAAATAACACCTGAAACACTTCATCACTTGGAGTCTTCAGTCCATAAACATCTTTTAAGTGTCGGGAGAAGGAACGGGAACGTTAAAAAGTGGGAAATGATTTACTGTCAAGTTTTTTTGTGAAACGAATTGCAAGAATCAAAATTGAAATGTGTTTATTTTGAATAAATAATAAAATTCATGAAATAAAAGATCAAATAATGTGCTGTTGTATTGTTTTGAAAAGGTTTTAAAAAGACTTTACCCATTTCTGTTTCCGGTTGAGAGGACGCTGGGCACATTCTGGCTGCTGCTTCTCACTGGAGCTTTTTATTTTTCTTTTTTCTCTCTCTTTGGTTTTCTTTTTGTGCTTGTATAGTTTGATGTTTGTTCTTTGTTTGAATGTTTTTTGTTTGAATGTTTTGTCTTCTGGTTGTGATGTAGCTCCAGACCCAGTTTTGGGCATCGGTTCCATCCAGGCCTTGGTTCGCCGTGGGTGATGCCTGTGCTCCTTGCTATGGACTGCAGTGAGCTCATTGCTCTTTTAACATCAGGGTTGTCCAGCACTCTGTGCGGCGGTGCTTTTGTGCTTGGTGCAGTGTTCTGAGTGATGTTGCCCAGTAGCATCACGGCGGCTGTGCAAATGGTGTGGGATTTATCTTCATACACCTTTTGGTGGGATTGTGGGCAGCTACGCCACTGGAGTTACATTCTGACCCTCTTTTGGTGGACTCTTTTTTCCCCCTTTCCCTAATTGTAAAGCAACCTTGCGTGTGAGAAAGGCATTATATAAATTGAAATTATTATTATTATTTTGAGTGCAATACAGGTCAAAGATAATTTATAAGTTATTGCTTTTCAGTTTTAATTTCAACATATCATCCCAACTGTTTCTGATTTGAGGCTGTACTATTTTCAGTGAAATAAAGGGTTCCGTGATTTGCAAAATCATCATTCTGTTTTTATATACAGTTTACACAGCATCCCAATTTATTTGGAAATGGGGTTGTATTTATTCAGTATTTATTCCACTGGAAGCAGTACAAAGTGATTAAATTACATAAAAATTAATTCCTGTCAAAATGTATGAACATCAACCCTGCCCATGTCCCTGCCCCTGACTCCACCCCCAACCTTTCTATCTCTATGAACTGAGTGATGTAAATGTCGGCAGTCTGAACAGCCATTCTAGTATCAGATTATCTATGTTCACAGGTTTGGTGGCTCGCCACTGCCGCCTAGTGTTACAACTGAGCGATGGGAAGTAGTGCATTGCCGAGTGGTTACAGAGGAAAAAAAACAACAGACATGAGTGTGGAGAGTCGAGCTTAACAGCATCAGCAGAAAGCTGTTATTAGCCAGACATAACAGTTCACTACTTGTCTTTAAAGTCGAGAGTAGCAAGGCTATGTGAGAAGAGTTTTTTGCCTGTGGAAGAGAAGTCGTCCGAGTCGCGGAGTTGCCGACCCGTCTTAACGATGTGACTATTGAATATTCCAGCTGGGTTTTTTTGTTGAGCTGTCTACAGACTGGATCGAGTTATTCAAGCTGCCTCCATCCCGCTGCTTTCTGGTGTCCGCCATCATCCTTTCCCTTCATTACTGCTCCGGTTTATTTTTCAGTCATCATCTTCATCTCTCCTCTCCTCACCTCACCGCCTTCATTGTCTGCAACCACGATGGACAGTCTCTCTTATAAAGGGTGGTAGGACAATTGAGCGCACTCGAAAGTTAAACTGAACATTCATAAACTTTGGGTTGGGTAAACAAAGACTTGATTCACACTCACCCTGTTGAGACAAGTGTACATTTTTTTTTTCTTGGTTTACTGAGATCTCAATTTTTATTTTGTTTTTATTTTTTATTTTTTGGTTGGGTCCCAATCATTTATCGGTGCATTAATACAACATGAACACAAGTTATAGTTAAGTTCATGCCAAGATGTGTGTTTAAATGGTGTTAATGCCAGCTGTGATTCTTGTTACAAAAAGTGGAAAGTGTATTGAACTGGAAGAAACATCTGAAGCTATGGTTTAACTAGGTTAAGTGAATACAAAAAAAAAGTGAAAGAACCAAGTTAACTGTTGGTGTGAGAAAATATTGGGAAGAAATAATAAAAGGTGTTTAATCTACTTATTGCTTTATTTTACTTTAAGTCTCCTCTTAGAACCTAGACATAGATATACCTGCATGGTTGATGAACACACGCCAGGTGGGTTACAATAGTGGCGAGCCAGCCAGGAGACTCAGGTGTTTTAGAAGCAGGTTTTTCCCTTTTTGAAGATATTGTAGTCTCACACCAACACTGATTAAGACGTTTTCAAACATAGCTTAAAGAAAAAATGAAACTTTGTAACAAATTTGATCTTCGTGGACAAAATTGTCTTTATGTAACTGGCATTGAGGATTCATACTCCGAGCAAGAAATCATAGATTTCTTCAGAACTAATGGAGACATTGCAAAAGTTGTGAAGGTTCCAGATGAGTCAGGGCAACTTACAGGAAGGGTTCTAATAGAGTATTCTTCAGACAGAGCAATCTCAAGATTAAATCCTGATACTGTAGGTAAAATATCAAGCCCTAAAGACTCTAATGTAACATGGCATGTGAGGACCATACGAGAAATATGTCAGGATGAGCTTGGCAGGGAGCTTGCACACAGATACTTAAGTGAACTACAAGCTTTACATGGGGCCAGTAGAGAAGGGTTTTTCACTATGCTTCAGAGCCAGCTCCAAAACCTCCAGGTTAACATTGAGCCTCCTCAGGAAGGTGTGGTTCAGTTACCTTCTAGTCAGCCTAGCCTTACTCCTCTTGTTGAACCCCAGACCCATGAGAGTCAGCATGGGAGTGTGGGAACTGCACATAGCCCCACATACATGACTGATGAACCCACCCCAGACAACAGTCATGAGGTCACAGGCATCATACCACCTCGTACCCCTTTTGATCCTCCTCCCTCAAGCATATCCAGCAACCCAGTACATGTTAATGAGAGCATATTTAACCCCCCACACATCCAAAAAGTGGTGGTTGAGCACATAATGCGCAGTGAGTCATCACCCCCCAGCTACAGCCAGAGCAGGATTCAAACATTTTCTGGCAGGCTTCCTAAGCCAAATGGAAAAGTGGATTATGACGCCTGGCGTACGCAAGTTGAGCTCCTCCTTTGTGACCCCTCACTGTCTGAAAACCTCAAGGTAAGGAGAGTACTGGAGAGTTTACTCAGTCCTGCCGCTGATATTGTTAAATCTCTTGGCACAAGTGCACCTCTCCAGTTGTATCTTGAACAACTTGAAGCTGCATTTGGAGTTGTAGAAGATGGTGAGGAGCTGTTTGCAACCTTTTTGAGCTCCAATCAGAATTCTGGAGAGAAACCCTCACTTACCTAAATAGGCTTCAGGGTTTATTGACCAAGGCAATTTCTAGAGGGGGAGTCGATGCAAAGGACTCAAACAAACATTTGCTCCGCCAGTTTTGTAGAGGTTGCTGGGACCAAAGCTTGATTGTAGGTCTTCAACTTGAGCATCAAAAGGGTACCCCACCATCCTTCTCCGAGCTGCTCCTTTTGCTGAGGACAGAAGAAGACAGATGCGCTGCAAAACTTGAAAGGATGAGAAAACATTTGGGAAATGCAAAAGCTGCCTCACACATACACTCAGTCTTTAGCATGCCTACCTATGATCACAAACCTAATGTTGTTGTTCCAAAGAAACAGGATAACACACAAAAGTTAGAGAAAGAAGTTGCTGAGTTAAGGAGACAAGTAGCAGCACTGTCACAGAAAGAGAAATGTGACTCAAAGGAAACTGCTAGCAGCAGCAGCCCCATGATTAACAAAAGCAGTGCCCAGGGTGATTGTCTCATAGCAAGTGCAGCAAATCCCCGACCAGCTTTTAAAGCTCCCACCTATCCCAAGCCTTGGTTCTGTTTTAAATGTGGCCGAGATGGTCACATAGCAGCTAAGTGTGATAATGAGGCAAACCCTGCTCTTGTCCGTAAGAAAAATGCAGAACTCAAAGTCAGGCATGAGAATTATCAGATGACACAAGGACCCTCTCAGCAACCTTTAAACTACTAGCAGCTCCTGCTGTGGGACAACTGGGAGCTGATAACAAGGATTTGTTAAGTTCCATGATGATGACACATGGCTCAAATGAGAAACCTGTATCCAGTGCTTTAAGATCTGACAGTGAAGTCTATTCTAACTTACCTGATGGTCTTATTGGTCCACATTGTGCTGCCGCTGTATCAATCGAAGGTGTGCAATGTGAGTCCATTTTTGACACAGGGCCACAGATTACGACCATCTCTGAGACATGTCATGCTTCACATCTGTCCTCCTTACCTGTGCAACCCATTCATTGCTTGCTTGAAATTGAAGGTGCAGGAGGGCAGACCGTACCCTATCTTGGATATGTTGAAGCTAATCTGACTTTTCCCCACATTGTCACTGGTACAGAAGTCGAGCTGACAGCATTGGCCCTTATCGTCCCTGAGTGCCACTTTAACAGTAAAACAACATTGCTAGTTGGCACTAATGTTCTTTTGCGGCTATATCAGCATGCTATAGAGCATGAGGGCCCCAAGTTTTTAGGGAGGTCAGACAACTATGCTCTACTTCTACAACAAGTAGCTTCTAGCAGCAGAACTGGAAGTAAAAAATGTCCTGTTAAACTGCATAGTAAGAGCCCCATCTCCATTCCTCCTAATCAGAGAGTTCATGTCCTTGGAGATGTCAGGATAGGAAAGTCAAATCCCAACACTTCCTTTGTTCTTGAACTGTCTGAAATGGCCTCATTGCCTGGTGGGCTAATGTTGGAATGTGCACTCTTGAACATTTTTTGTAAGGCTGCCAGCAAGGTTCCTGTTGTCATCCTGAATGTGACCAACCATAATGTCACCTTGCCACCAAACCATGTCATTGGTGAGCTTTCCGCAGCAGTGTGTCTTGGTCCTTTGAGCTCCGAACGGTCCTCCTCACCTCGTTCTGGGTCATCAGATGAGAAACTCAGTGAGGAACTTACCTTTGACTTGAACAACCCATTTCTTGGAGAGGAATGGAAAAAACGCATCACAGATAAGCTTAATTCCATCCGAGATGTCTTTGCAACTGATGAGATGACAAATGGCCACACAAATGCAGTCAAGCATCACATTAGGCTAAGAGATGACACTCCTTTTAAGGAGAGACCCAGACCTATACATCCAAGTGACAGAGAAGCTGTCAAACAACATCTAAGAGAGCTACTGGATGCTAGGATAATTAGGGAGTCTGAGAGTCCTTTCGCGTTTCCTCTTGTCCTAGTCAGGAAAAAAACAGAAAGATAAGACTGTGCATTGATTACAGAAAACTAAATGCACGCAACATTAAAGATGCGTACTCTCTCCCTAACATCGAAGAGATGTTCTCAGCACTTAGTGGTGCTAAATAGTCTTCTGTGATGGATTTAAAATCTGGTTACTACCAGGTAGAAATGGTAGAGGAAGACAAGCACAAGACTGCGTTCATTTGTCCTCTAGGCTTCTATGAATTTAATAGGATGCCACAAGGCATAACAAACGCCCCCTCTACCTTTCAGCATTTGATGGAGAAGTGCATGGGGGATCTCAATCTAAATGAAGTGCTTGTATTCTTGGACGACTTCATTGTTTTCTCAGAGTCAATTGAGGAGCACGAGGCCAGGCTTATGAGAGTATTTCAGCACCTTAGAGATTATGGCCTGAAATTATCTCCTGAGAAGTGCCACTTTTTTCAGTCATCAGTAAAGTATCTTGGCCATGTTGTTGACACTCAGGGCGTTCACACTGATCCTGATAAGACCTCTGCTTTAAAAAACTGGCCTCGTCCCACAAACAGAAAAGAGCTTGAAAGGTTTTTAGGGTTCACCAGTTATTATCAATGCTTTGTCAAAGACTACTCTAAGATTGCCAGGCCCTTAAATGCCCTGAAAGCAGGTTGTAATCATCCCCGCAAGAGAGGAAAGCTCTATAAGAGACCTTGTCCAAAGGGTCCTGCAAACTCTCGTGTCCCTTTCAGCAATGAGTGGAATTCTGAGTGTGACCTTGCCTTTAAGACTCTTGTTGAGTGGTTAACATCCGCTCCAGTCCTTGCATTCGCAGACCCCAAGTTCCCTTATGTGTTGCACACTGATGCTAGCGGAGAGGGCCTTGGGGCTGCACTTTATCAGCAGCAAGACGGAAAGTTGAGAGTGATAGCCTATGCTAGTCATGGGCTATCCAAGAGTGAAAAAAACTATCTGGCTCACAAGTTGGAGTATTTGGCATTAAAGTGGGCAGTATGCGAGAAGTTTAATGATTATCTCTATGGGTCAGAGTTTGTCGTTTTTACTGATAACAACCCGCTCACTTATGTGCTCACTTCTGCCAAATTGGACGCAGCAGGGCACCGCTGGCTAGCGGCCCTGTCGACTTATAACTTCAGCATAAAATATCAAGCAGGTCTGGCGAACAAGGATGCTGATGGGTTGTCCAGACGACCAAATGGTCCATCAATGGAGGATGATGCTTTCCTAAGAGAAAGGGAAAGAATTGAGGGCTTCAAAGCATGGGTCTTGGATACTGAGCCTGAGGTGATGTCCAGCGAGGTCATCTCTGCAGTGTGTCAGCGTCACTGTTGTTACATAGGTCCTGACGAATCAGATCATTCAGTTCTGGTTGAATCTTTGGCTCTGGATGTTTCAGCTGTACCTGACTGTTTCGCTCATTCTGGACAGGACACCTTACCCAGCATGAAAAAAGAGGACTGGTACAGGTGCCAAAGGGAAGATCCCTCCCTCAACCGGGTCATTTCCTTCCTTGAAGCAGCACGGAAGCCACACTTCAGAGAGCTGAAGGGTGAGTCATCTGAAGTAAAGCAACTCACAAAAGAGTGGAAAAAACTTGAATTTCAGGATGGAGTATTGTATAGGAAATGTCTTGATCATGGCAACGAAGTCCATCAACTTGTCCTTCCTCAGAAATTCAGAGATCATGCTTTAAAGGGCATACACGATGAAGTTGGCCATCTAGGCACTGAGCGTGCCCTCAGCCTTGCTCGTGCCAGATTTTATTGGCCTAACATGGCAAAGGCCATTGAAGAAAGATGTCAAACGTGTGAAAGGTGCTTTCAGAGGAAAGCTAGGCCACAAAAAGCTGCACCTATGCAGAACATCCAGACCACCTATCTGCTGGAATTGGTGTGTATGGATTATCTGTCATTAGAACCTGATAGCCATGATACAAGAAACATCCTGGTCATGACGGACCATTTTACAAAGTTTGCCATAGTGATACCAACCAGAGACCAAAAGGCCAAGACTACTGCCAAGGCACTTTGGGAAAACCTTATAGCCCCTTATGGTTTCCCTAGTCACCTCCATAGTGACCAAGGCACAGATTTCGAATCCCGCACTATAAAGGAGTTATGTTCTATCATAGGAGCAGAAAAGGTGCGCACCACACCTTATCACCCTCAAGGGAACCCGGTGGTGCGATTCAATTGCACACTCGAGTATGCTCGGGACCCTCGAGGACAAAGATAAGTATTATTGGAGGGACTACGTGAAGCCACTTGTACATGTGTACAATTATACAAGAAATGACGCGATGGGTTACTCACCATACGAACTGCTCTTTGGAAGACAGCCTGTGTTGCCAGTCGACTTTGTCTTGGGAACCAATCCTGCTGGAGGATCTCGCAGTTCTCATTCAGAGTACATTTGTAATTTGCGCCAGCACCTGCAGGAGAGCTGTACAATAGCTGCTGATCGAGCGCATAAGAGAGAACAAAACAAAACCAGATTTGATGCTAAAGTTAGGGCAGCTGAACTCGTCACAGGAGACAGGGTGTTGGTGCAGAATGTTAACATTCGAGGAAAGCACAAATTGGCAGACAGATGGGAGAGAATGATTCATGTGGTGGTGAAAAGGATCAATGGAGGGCCTGTCTACATGGTCAAACCTGAGAGAGGGAATGGTCCACATCACACATTGCATCATGATCTCTTTCTTCCCTGTGGATTCCTGCCCGTCAATGCAGCTTCGGAGGAGGAAACTGAGACAAAAGTGTCAAGGAGGAAAAGTCGGAGAAACAGAGAAGCCGTAGATCAGGAAATGGATCAGAGTGATCAAGAGGATAACCTGAGTGATGAGGAGGATGGTTATTGGGAAGAGAGGGTCATAGAGGTGATAACGAAACCCCCCATCGTGCAACTCGCAAGGGATGAGACATATCTGTGAAGATACTCAGTCGTCCAGGTACATAGTAATCTGTGGTTGGTAGAAGAGAGCAACTGGACTTGCTTGAAAAGTCTTGAAGACGTTTCGCCTCTCGTCCGAAAGGCATCATCAGTTCTGTCTGTCTAATAGGGAGTATCAAGTATTTATCCTCTCATGGATCATAATAGAATCCAAATCAGAATGCTGATGGCTGCATTGAAGGTGGCTGATAGATGTCATAGACACCCACCTCTGTTCAGTGATGGTCGTTCCAGGCTGACAAAATTGAATGATCCTCTCTGGCTAAGATGTCTGCCAGTTTTCTGGAAGTCCTCTCATACTCCCGCACTAGTCAAAGGGAACTCATCCCAAAGTGTGTAGAAACATATCTGTGAAGATACTCAGTCGTCCAGGTACATAGTAATCTGTGGTTGGTAGAAGAGAGCAACTGGACTTGCTTGAAAAGTCTTGAAGACGTTTCGCCTCTCGTCCGAAAGGCATCATCAGTTCTGTCTGTCTAATAGGGAGTATCAAGTATTTATCCTCTCATGGATCATAATAGAATCCAAATCAGAATGCTGATGGCTGCATTGAATTGCATCAGCCACCTTCAATGCAGCCATCAGCATTCTGATTTGGATTCTATTATGATCCATGAGAGGATAAATACTTGATACTCCCTATTAGACAGACAGAACTGATGATGCCTTTCGGACGAGAGGCGAAACGTCTTCAAGACTTTTCAAGCAAGTCCAGTTGCTCTCTTCTACCAACCACAGATTACTATGTACCCGGACGACTGAGTATCTTCACAGATATGTTTCTACACACTTTGGGATGAGTTCCCTTCGACTAGTGCGGGAGTATGAGAGGACTTCCAGAAAACTGGCAGACATCTTAGCCAGAGAGGATCGTTCAATTTTGTCAGCCTGGAACGACCATCACTGAACAGAGGTGGGTGTCTATGACATCTATCAGCCACCTTCAATGCAGCCATCAGCATTCTGATTTGGATTCTATTATGATCCATGAGAGGATAAATACTTGATACTCCCTATTAGACAGACAGAACTGATGATGCCTTTCGGACGAGAGGCGAAACGTCTTCAAGACTTTTCAAGCAAGTCCAGTTGCTCTCTTCTACCAACCACAGATTACTATGTACCCGGACGACTGAGTATCTTCACAGATATGTTTCTACACACTTTGGGATGAGTTCCCTTCGACTAGTGCGGGAGTATGAGAGGACTTCCAGAAAACTGGCAGACATCTTAGCCAGAGAGGATCGTTCAATTTTGTCAGCCTGGAACGACCATCACTGAACAGAGGTGGGTGTCTATGACATCTATCAGCCACCTTCAATGCAGCCATCAGCATTCTGATTTGGATTCTATTATGATCCATGAGAGGATAAATACTTGATACTCCCTATTAGACAGACAGAACTGATGATGCCTTTCGGACGAGAGGCGAAACGTCTTCAAGACTTTTCAAGCAAGTCCAGTTGCTCTCTTCTACCAACCACAGATTACTATGTACCCGGACGACTGAGTATCTTCACAGATATGTTTCTACACACTTTGGGATGAGTTCCCTTCGACTAGTGCGGGAGTATGAGAGGACTTCCAGAAAACTGGCAGACATCTTAGCCAGAGAGGATCGTTCAATTTTGTCAGCCTGGAACGACCATCACTGAACAGAGGTGGGTGTCTATGACATCTATCAGCCACCTTCAATGCAGCCATCAGCATTCTGATTTGGATTCTATTATGATCCATGAGAGGATAAATACTTGATACTCCCTATTAGACAGACAGAACTGATGATGCCTTTCGGACGAGAGGCGAAACGTCTTCAAGACTTTTCAAGCAAGTCCAGTTGCTCTCTTCTACCAACCACAGATTACTATGTACCCGGACGACTGAGTATCTTCACAGATATGTTTCTACACACTTTGGGATGAGTTCCCTTCGACTAGTGCGGGAGTATGAGAGGACTTCCAGAAAACTGGCAGACATCTTAGCCAGAGAGGATCGTTCAATTTTGTCAGCCTGGAACGACCATCACTGAACAGAGGTGGGTGTCTATGACATCTATCAGCCACCTTCAATGCAGCCATCAGCATTCTGATTTGGATTCTATTATGATCCATGAGAGGATAAATACTTGATACTCCCTATTAGACAGACAGAACTGATGATGCCTTTCGGACGAGAGGTGAAACGTCTTCAAGACTTTTCAAGCAAGTCCAGTTGCTCTCTTCTACCAACCACAGATTACAAGGGATGAGACCAGACAACATCTGACTGCTCTCAACCCTCAGGCCATTGAATTCACCCCTCAGATTCCTAAAACCATGTCTGAGGAGGTGCAATCTGACTTCCCAATCCATGCCCCTGAGCCAGGAATTGAGGCAGATGTGACATCATCTGATCATGTCATCATAGACATTCCTGAAACTGACACGTTAAACTTCACTCCACAATCTGAAAATCAGGCACAAGAATCATTAGGGGCACAGGACAAAAATAACTTACCTGAGTCAGAGCAGAGTTATAATGTTCAGCCAAGACATGTAGCTTTACCTGAAGGTGAAACTGATGAGCCCAGACGTTCTGCAAGAGAAAGACGTCCACCACAAAAATTTACTTATGATGAGCTAGGAAAGCCACTGATTCTTGCTCTTAGTTCATTCTTTGAAAGTTTACAAGCTTTACTGCCCCAGTCCGGATCAGCCCTTTAAATATTCACTGAGGTGCACGCATGCAGGGACTCATGTGGTTTTAGAGGGGGAGAGAGTGTAGCCCGGCAGTCTGAACAGCCATTCTAGTATCAGATTATCTATGTTCACAGGTTTGGTGGCTTGCCACTGCCGTCTAGTGTTATAACTGAGCGATGGGAAGTAGTGCATTGCCGAGTGGTTACAGAGGAAAAAAAAAAACAACAACAGACATGAGCGTGGAGAGTCGAGCTTAACAGCATCAGCAGAAAGCTGTTATTAGCCAGACATAACAGTTCACTACTTGTCTTTAAAGTCGAGAGTAGCAAGGCTATGTGAGAAGAGTTTTTTGCCTGTGGAAGAGAAGTCGTCCGAGTCGCGGAGTTGCCGACCCGTCTTAATGATGTGACTATTGAATATTCTGGCTGGGTTTTTTTTGTTGAGCTGTCTACAGACTGGATCGAGTTACTCAAGCTGCCTCCATCCCGCTGCTTTCTGGTGTCCGCCATCATCCTTTCCCTTCATTACTGCTCCGGTTTATTTTTCAGTCATCATCTTCATCTCTCCTCACCTCACCGCCTTCATCGTCTGCAACCACGATGGACAGTCTCTCTTATAAAGGGTGGTAGGACAATTGAGCGCACTCGAAAGTTAAACTGAACATTCATAAACTTTGGGTTGGATAAACAAAGTCTTGATTCACACTCACTCTGTTGAGACAAGTGTACATTTTTTTTTTCTTGGTTTACTGAGATCTCAATTTTTATTTTTATTTTTTATTTTTTGGTTGGGTCCCAATCATTTATCAGTGCATTAATACAACATGAACACAAGTTATAGTTAAGTTCATGCCAAGATGTGTGTTTAAATGGTGTTAATGCCAGCTGTGATTCTTGTTACAAAAAGTGGAAAGTGTATTGAACTGGAAGAAACATCTGAAGCTATGGTTTAACTAGGTTAAGTGAATACAAAAAAAAAGTGAAAGAACCAAGTTAACTGTTGGTGTGAGAAAATATTGGGAAGAAATAAAAAAAGGTGTTTAATCTACTTATTGCTTTATTTTACTTTAAGTCTCCTCTTAGAACCTAGACATAGATATACCTGCATGGTTGATGAACACACGCCAGGTGGGTTCCATAAATAATCACAAATTTGTATTTTGACAAGACAAGAAGCCTTTATTTATCACACGTACACTAAAGCACAGGCATTAAAGTGCTAATCTTATTAAAATGACATTACTCCTTGAAATTATACCTTATAAAACTAGACATGTTAAATACTTTACTTTGTTTCGTCTCGTCTGCCTATACTTTTTTTTTTGAGAGACTCTCTCTGCATTGAATTTCTAAACTAAAAAAAGCATGGATTTGATAAACTGGTCTCCTAAGGAAATTGACCTTTATTATGATCTTTAAATGGTATTGATATTTAAAGGAAAATAAAATTACAGACTCCTCAAGGGCCCTCCCCCCACTTGGGGCCCTGGTAACTCAGTCCCCCTTTTGCCCCCACTACGACACCCCTGGCTGCAGGAGCGGACAGCTGCTTGCTTGCGCTGGGTTACCTCTACCCCCTTACCCCCTACCCCTGATTGCCCCCTCCTTTCCCCCCCTCAAGTCCCGTGTTTTAAAGTGTACTTGTGTTACTGTGTGTTTGTGCAGAGGTTTTTAAATGCTCCCACATTGTACTCCTGATAGGAGCATAGTGGGGGGGGTGTCTTTTTTCCTCATCTTTCCTAATGTTACTACTGTGTTTCTTTTTCTTTTATCCCTGTCTTCCTGTCCTGTTCCCCCTCTGTAAGGACAGGTTGATGGTCAATTTCACTGGTAACAGTGATAATAAAGGGTTCATTCATATTTACATAGGAATAACATCCATGAAATGTATCAGTCAGGATTTAGACCTCATCATAGCATAGAGACAGCTCTGGTTAAAGTAGTAAACGACCTACTGTTGGCATCTGATCAGGGCTGTGTCTCACTGCTTATTAATAATGCATTGATCATTCCATTCTTCTGGATAGACCAGAAAATGTTGTGGGAGTTAAGGGAACGGCCCTCTCCTGGCTCAGGTCTTATTTAACTGATCACTATCAGTATGTTGATATAAATGGTGATATTTCTAGACGTGCTTAGGTAAAGTTTGGTGTTCCACAAGGTTCTGTCTTGGGTCCACTGCTTTTTTCTTTATGTTACCTCTGGGTGATATTATTCACAAACATTGTATTAGTTTCCACTGTTATGCTGATGACACACAGTTGTATGTTTCTGCAAAACCAGATGAGAGACACCAGCTTAATAGAATTGAGGAATGTGTGAAGGACATTAGACACTGGATGCTTATTAACTTCCTTCTTCTCTGACAAGACTGAAGTACTTGTACTCGGACCACATGCAGCTAGAAGTAAGTTTTCTGATTACACAGTAACTCTGAATGGCCTTTTTGTTTCTTCACATGCAGCAGTAAAAGACCTCGGAGTGATTATTGACTCCAGTCTTTCATTAGAAAATTGGATTATTGTAATGCTTTACTGAAGTTAGATTATTGTAATGCTTTACTGTCTGGATGTTCCAATAAGTGCATAAACAAGCTCCAGTTACAGTAGTTCAAAATGCAGCAAGAGTCCTTACTAGAACTAGAAAGTATGACCCCATCACCCCTGTCTTATCCACACTGCATTGGCTCCCAATCAAATTTTGTATTGATTATAAAATACTACTATTGACCTTTAAAGCACTGAATGGTCTCACCCCACAGTACCTGAGCAAACTTCTGGTCCTTTATGACCCACCACTCCTACTTAGATCAAAAGATGCAGGCTATCTGCTGGTACCTCATACAGTGAAGGCTACATTAGAGCCCTGCACTCCCGCGGGAGTCCCGCGGGACCCGACGCAAAGCAGTGCGGTGCAGGACAAATTTTGAAAGCTCATTGAGGGCGCGAGCGGGAGAGGGAGTGCACAATGTGGGAGCGGGTGGGAGAGGTGATAAGCTGCAGTCCTGCTAACTAAAAACGTGTTTAAAATAAAATTTATAAATTATTAATTTATGTCTGTCTATCATATATAATTTGCGCTGGATATTTTATTTGGCATTAATAAAAAGATTTTAAGATGCCTAAATTTGCGGATGTAGTCTAATCTCGCATATGTTTCCGATTCCTTTCCACTCTTCCGTGTTTGAGATCTCCGATCATGGCAGAAGAGCAGACTATCTCTGTAAAGCCTCAGCTGCGCATGCCGCCTGGCAACGCGCACCCTCACTACGTGCGCTAGGTGAAGGATCGGTCAGTGGAGAGCTCAGCTAAGCTCAGCATGTTTAATTCCCCAAGCCAAAGACAAGAACTTTTGTGAGAAATAACGCGAACGTCTGCATCATGTGGGATTTGTGGGCGGGAGCGGGACAAAATATGGCAGGCGCGGGTGGGCGGGAGCGGGACTGAAAATCATAATTCTTTGTGGGAGCGGGCCTGCACAATGCGGGAGCGGGTGGGAGCGGGACTGAAAATTCTGTCCCGCGCAGACCTCTAGGCTACATCAGGGGGCAGAGCCTTTTCTTACAAAGCCCCACAGTTATGGAACAGCCTTCCAAGTAGTATTCGGGAATCAGACACAGTCTCAGCTGAAAACATATCTGTTTAGTCAAGCCTTGTGTTAATGGTGTTTATGAGGTAAAGGTGTAGATCTGGAGGATCCTCAGACAGTGTTTTGGTAAACTGGGATGTATGGATGCTGTCAGTCCTCCACTCGCTTGCTCACTCGAGTTTGTTGACGGTGTAGTGGCTGCTGCTTTATGTCCCGGGGCTCCCTCATGCCTGTGTTACCTTCTGGCTCTCCCCTTTTAGTTATGATGTCATAGTTAGTTTTGCCAGAGTCCTTGCTTGTATTCAGTGCAATATGTATACTGTTCCTACTTATTCAGGTGACATTGAGCATACCTAACAACCTGTGTTTTCTCTCTCCCCCCCCCCCCCAAATCTGTCCCTCTGAGTTACATGTCGGTCCTGAGATCGAGATGCTGAACCTCTTCTGCTCCTCAGACCTGCCTGATCCATCCTGGTGCCCTGTGTCTGGTTGGAATCTCATCACATCGCTCCTGTGGAGGACGGCCCCATGTGGACAGTTGAAAGTCACACTTGGAGGACACTCTGGACACTTACAGTAATGCTTTTATGGCTGAGGACTACAGTTGACTTGCTAACTTTAGGACTGCAGTTGTCATGAACAGTTTTGCACTCAAGTTTCCATCAGTGAAGAGTTTATAACATCAACGAAACAGACTTCATGTTAAAACTGTTAATGTTATAGTCATATTGTCTGTTGTTGCCCAAATGAGGATGGGTTCCCTTTTGAGTCTGGTTCCTCTCAAGGTTTCTTCCTCATGTTGTCTGAGGGAGTTTTTCCTTGTCACCATTGCCACAGGCTTGCTCATTGGGGATAGATTAGGGATAAAATTAGCTCATGTCTTAAGTAATTCAAATTCTGTAAAGCTGCTTTGGGACAATGTCTATTGTTAAAAGCGCGATACAAATAAACTTGACTTGACTTGACATCATCTGCATAAGCTGATATGGCTACAGGCCGGCTCTGACCCAGCTCTGGGAGACATAAACCCTGTAATCTGCTTCTCAGCCTATACAGGAGAGGTTCAATAGCAATGCTGTAGAGCTGGCCTGAGATGGAGCAGCCCTGTCTGATCCCTCTCTGAACTGGCACAGGGCAGCTCAACCCTCCCCATACCTTCACTAAACAGCAAGCCTGATTGTACAGCAGTTTTACCCAGGATAAAAAAAACTCCCCCCAATTCCAAAAGCCTGCAGTGTGAAGAAGAGAAACCCATGATCTACATGATCAAATGCCTTTTCCTGGTCAATGGATATAATACCAACATTAACATTGTATAATTTACAGACATCAAAAATGTCTTGCATTAAAAATAAATTATCAAACATTGATCTGTCCGGGGGGTGGCACAGTGGTGTAGTGGTTAGCACTGTCGCCTCACAGCAAGAAGGTTCTGGGTTCGAGCCCAGCAGCCGATGGGGGCCTTTCTGTGTGAAGTTTGCATGTTGTCTGCGTGGGTTTCCTCCGGATGCTCTGGTTTCCCCCAAAGGCATGCAGGTTAGGATAACTGGTGGCTCTAAATCAGACCTGGGCATTTTGCTGGCTGCATCCGGCCCTTTGGTTCATTCTGACTGGCCTGCATAAGGTTAATTAGAAATTACAAAATAAATATATTTTCTAATTTTACCTCATGCATGGACTGAATGTGCATTACTTTTATTTTGAAGTTGTGTTCAACAAAAACGCAATGTGCATGACATGAACATGACATGAATTCCCACGAAACCGAATCCCACGATAACTACTTCCATAATTTGTCCAGACCAACCACAAACTTGTACATCATCCTTCACACGGTCCAGCCAATCACATAGTGTGACGTCACCAGCAGGCGCTGGAGCCTGAGCCGATCTGTAGATCTGATACCTACACCGAATCAACTGATGATCATCTGTCAGCTGTGCTTCGCATCTCCACCTCAGATATTCAACCTGACTTTGATGCACTCGTTAAAGACCAACAGAGACTAGATTTCTTTCACTGAACAAATAAAAAACTGAAAAACACCAAATGAGGTGATTAGACTACAAATGTGGGCATCATTATTATAATATGATGTATCTTGCTTGATATTTGGAGTAGAAAGACAATACTGTGATGTCTTTGTGTTTTGGGGTGAATGTGACTGAAAAAAATGGTACAAATGTTCACATTTTGTTAACCATTGTTTTGGGAAATTTGATTGAATAAATGACATTTTTTGTAAGGCAACCTCGTTTTTTCCATACTCTTACCAGTCTTAGCAGTTTGTAAAAACAATGTTATCTCATCTCATCGCATTATCTCTAGCCGCTTTATCCTGTTCTACAGGGTCGCAGGCGAGCTGGAGCCTATCCCAGCTGACTACGGGCGAAAGGCGGGGTTCACCCTGGACAAGTCGCCAGGTCATCACAGGGCTGACACATAGACACAGACAACCATTCACACTCACATTCACACCTACGCTCAATTTAGAGTCACCAGTTAACCTAACCTGCATGTCTTTGGACTGTGGGGGAAACCGGAGCACCCGGAGGAAACCCACGCGGACACGGGGAGAACATGCAAACTCCGCACAGAAAGGCCCTCGCTGGCCACGGGGCTTGAACCTGGACCTTCTTGCTGTGAGGCGACAGCGTTAACCACTACACTACTGTGCCGCCCACAATGTTATTTATTGCTTCATATAAAGAAATACAATTAATATTATGCAGAATTTAGTTCAGCCTTTTGGCCCGGCCCTCCACAAAATTTTCTGTTTCTCATGTGGCCCCATGGAAAAAATAATTGCCCACCCCTGTTCTAAATTGACCATAGGTGTGAATGGTTGTGTGTCTCTGTGTATCAGCCCTGTGATAACCTGGTGACTTTTCCAGGGTGTACCCCTCCTCTCGCCCATAGTCAGCTGGGATAGGCTCCAGTTTGCCTGCGACCCTGCACAGGATAAGCGGCTACAGATAATGGATGGATGGATGGATGGATGGATGGATGGATGGATGGATGATCTGTCTGGGATACAATAAGATTAATCTGCACTAATTAAAAACTCAATATTTTTTTAAAAATCTGTTTGATAAAACCTTTGAAAAGATTTTATAGTCAGAACATAAAAGCGCTATGGGTCTCCAGTTCTTTAGCAGGGCCAGGTCTCCTTTCTTAGACAGTAGTGAGAGAACTGTTTGCCTACACGAAACTGGAAGGTTTCCTTTTTTAAAACACTCTCTAAAAATGTCTAAAAGGTCCCATTCCAGTATTGTCCAGAAGTGTTTAAAAAAGTCTGAAGGAAGACCATCTATTCCTGGAGCACTGCTTGGTGCCATCTAAGACACCACAGCAGTCAATTCATCCAAGGTGATATTTGTATTCAGTTGATCTTTGTCCTCTGAGCTCAGTTGAGGAAGCCCCTGTAGAAGCTCTGCAGAAGAGTTCATATCTCAGCTGTCTGGTCTGAACAGTTCTGTATAAAAGTCCACTGAAAGCTTCCTCATCTCAGCTGGGTCTGTGGTGATGTTTCCATCAGGGAGATGAAGACAGACCATTTGTTTCTTCTGAACCACAGATTTCTCCAAGTTAAAGAAGAAAGATGTTGGTGCATCCATGTCATGAAGGTTGGTAAAATGTGCTCAGACTACCTCTCCCCTATACACTCCCCTGGATCTCATCTCATCTCATTATCTCTAGCCGCTTTATCCTTCTACAGGGTCGCAGGCAAGCTGGATCCTATCCCAGCTGACTACGGGTGAAAGGCGGGGTTCACCCTGGACAAGTCGCCAGGTCATCACAGGGCTGACACATAGACACAGACAACCATTCACACTCACACCTACGCTCAATTTAGAGTCACCAGTTAACCTAACCTGCATGTCTTTGGACTGTGGGGGAAACCGGAGCACCCGGAGGAAACCCACGCGGACACGGGGAGAACATGCAAACTCCACACAGAAAGGCCCTCGCCGGCCCCGGGGCTCGAACCCAGGACCTTCTTGCTGTGAGGCGACAGCGCTAACCACTACACCACCGTGCCGCCCTCCCCTGGATCTCTGCTATTTAATTTTCCCTTTAATAAGTTAAACACCCTGTCACACTCAGAGCCTTGGTTTGGTGCATAAACATTAATAAAACTAAAGGTAAAATCCTGTATTTCAGCCTTCACCATGAGAACTCTGCTTTTTACTAACTCTGTGCTTGACATAATGTTTATATCTTAAAAAGGAGAAAATAAAATAGCAACTCCTGCACTAAAATTCATCCCATGGCTAAGAACATACTGCCCCTCCCACCACAGACCCCAATCCACTTCATTTAAATCATCACTGTGTGTTTCCTGGAGTAAAATAACATCTAATCTTTTTGTCTAATGACTTCAATTAATAAAGCTCTTTTCTTTGCATCTCTTCCCCCATTTATATTTAAAGAAGCTACTCTTACACCCTGTATGTTGGAAAATGAGAGACAGAGCAGTAAAGAGTAGGGTTGCCACCTATGTCTGACAAAAATCCTGGACATTTCGACCATCCAATCGACCTTTTTGCTTGTAAGCAACGGCGCCCTTCGCACATCTAACCCAAGACAAAAATCGCCCTTCTACGCTGAAATTGTATTGCTCTAATTAGTAAAAATGACGCTTTTGCTAGTTATTTGTTTAGTTAATTGCTTTACATAATATAGCAGGTCTTCATTAATTTGGTTTATTTCCAACAGTTTTTGGTTGTGGACACCTGGGGGCAGTAGTGGGCACAGGTAAAAGGGGAATACATAATTAAGTTCTGTTTGTTTGCTTATGTGGAATAAAAATAAATAATCTAATTTTTCATTGTATCTAAGAATACCTGAATGTAACAATGTAAGGTGTAGTGTCAAACAGCTTACATGATTGCTTAGAGTGTGGTGTGTGCTTTGCTTGTGCTTGCCTGTGCCTCTGCTGCTCTTGGCTAAACAAATACATAGGAGGACATGTAACTGATATAACTGGGCACATACAGTACATACAGAAGTATGTACTACACTACACTATTTCATTTAATTCACCAAAACCTTACCTACAATCTTCCATTTATATTTGGTGTTTTTCTTTGCTGCTGCTGTGAGTCCTGGCTGATTTTCAATGAATGTCTTGAACTCAGTACAGGACAACTGAAAGTTTAGCCTGACTTGAAGCTCAGCCTTCACCATTGCAACAGAGTCTGTTTCTTTTATCAGTCCAAGCATCCTCCATTGCCCCTTTTCCACCAAAGCAGTTCCAGGGCTGGTTCGGGGCCAGTGCTTAGTTTGGAACCGGGTTTTCTGTTTCCACTGACAAAGAACTGGCTCTGGGGCCAGAAAAACCGGTTCCAGGCTAGCACCAATTCTCTGCTGGGCCAGAGGAAAGAACCGCTTATGTCAGCGGGGGGGGTGGGGGGGTGGACTTGTTAAGACCAACAACAATAACAAGACCGCGAAAGATCGCCATTTTTAAGCAACGAGAAGCCGCAGCTGTACAAACGCGAAGTCATCCATTATTATTATATTGTTGCTGTTGCTGCTGCTGCTTCTTCCGTGTTGTTTTTGCTTTGATATTCGCGCCAAGGTTTATGCAAACGTAACGCCGTAACTGACGTATACAGCGACGTAAGTGACGTAAACAGCGACGTAATGACGTATTCAGCGATGTAATGACGTGGCTCCGCTTAGCACGGCGAGCTACGGAAAAGCAAACTGGTTCTCAGCTGGCTCGCAAGTTGAAATACACATTTTGCCCATCATGTACAAAAAAACAGGACATTCAGTGTCCCGGATTTTTTTTTTTTTTGTCCGGGACAGACCATGAAAATCCGGGACAATCAGGAAAAACCGGGACAGGTGGCAACACTAGTAAAGAGACAGACAGAAACCAGCAGAAAGAAACACCAGGTGTTGTGCAGCCATTGAAAACTTTTATTTTATGAGTTTCATTTTCTTAACCATTCTACTTTTAGATTCTTTTAAGCCTTTCCTCAGACCAGTGACATGTTCCTTTAAATGAAACCACTTCTTTTCATCTAGTAAATCTGTGTCCACAGCTCTTTGAAGAGTCGCAACTGATTTCATAAACTTTTAACATCAGGGAAATAATCTTTAACGTTCACTTTTTTACTGGAACTCTCATCCAGAAAGCTACTGATCTTTTCTAACGAATAAAGTTGTGAAATGCTGTCTGCTACAGAGGCGCTATCAGAGTTAGAGTTACACTCCATATCAGTCACACTGTTACCATAGCAACCATCCGACTTCGTCACCTCCTCTGCCTCACTGTTGGGTCTAACGTTTAATAAATCAGCCTCGTGTAAAACCGGACACTCCATATCCTGCTGAGATCTCCCCATACCGACCTCCATCCTGCTCTGTTCAGCTTCCATCAACTCCGCTGACACGCTGCTACCGGCATCCGTAGCTCCAGGTGCGGAGCTTCCAGACTCAACTTGAGTGGGCGGAGCAGATTCAGATGACGTTAGCCAACCCCTGTTCACCTTCCCACTGTCAGTCACACTACTGTCCCCCTCCCCACTGTCAGTCACAACAGCTTCACCACTGTTCACCTCCCCACCATCAGTCACAACATCCACACCACTGCCCCCCTCCCCACCATCAGTCTCCGCAGCCACACCACTGCCCCCCTCCCCACCATCAGTCTCCGCAGCCACACCACTGCCCCCCTCCCCACCATCAGTCTCCGCAGCCACACCGCTGCCCCCCTCCCCACCATCAGTCTCCGCAGCCACACCGCTGCCCCCTCCCCACAATCAGTCCCATTCCTTCCCCTTTCCTCACTAACAGTCCCAGCAGCAGCAGCCGGCTCTGCTACATGCTGTCTGTGAGGACAAGCAACCCGCTTGTGACCCACATCCCCATATTCAAAGCATTTCATGCTCCCCAAACTCACATACACCATGTAAAACCCTTCCTCATGTTTAACACAGAAGGAAACTTCCAGTGTTTGAGTTGGGGAGTCCAGAAACATGAACACTTATCTCCATAGAGACTGAACATGCTTCAGTTTATTGTTCTTACAGCCTGAACTCACCGTCCAGAATCCACTCGCGAACTTCCCGAAGTGCTTCAGTTTTCGCTCCAGCGCCTCATTGGGAATAAACGGAGGGACTCCGGACAGAGGGCACCGCCAGTGGGCAAATTTGTATAAACTCATTGTTTATATATATATATATATATATATATATATATATATATATATATATATATATATATATATATGTTCCTGATGTTTCAAAAACACCACCACTGCTTTATTCATGCAGGAAGCACACACGATGTTTCCATAACCTACTTGTGCTCCGACCGTGAGCAACACTTGCTCTACCAGAACCATAGGTTGTGGTACCACCCTTACCCCATGTTTCAAGGACAGGGGTGGCATCCTGGAGGACTCCATCCCCGCCAAACAGCCAACAAACAAACAAACAAACAAACAAACAAATCTACACACACACACACACACTAAACACTAAACCACACTACCAACAACTACAAAATACTCAGAAATTAAATATCACAAGAAAAAATAAGAGAAAAGTTTAGAAAAGAAAGTTGCAAGCTCTCAGCCAACACTCACCACACCCTCCACCACCAATCTCCCAGCATGCAGTTCAGACAGGGAGAGAGAGAGACAGAGAAACACAGAGACAGAGAGAAAGAGAGATGCAGAGAGAGAGACAGACAGACACAGAGAGAGAGAGAAAGAGACAGAGAGAGTTCAGCTTCCTGACAGCATGGTGATGAAGCGGTTTGTCGGTCTGGTGGCGTGAGCTGGGAGGCTCCGGTACTTTTGACCAGAAGGCAGGGGACTGAAGGAGTGACCATGCCCACCTGTGAAGGGTAGGCGTGGTCACTCACAGTGCTGGGTGCTTTATGGGCTGGGCGGGTTAGGGTGAGGGTGTTGTAGATGTCCAGGAGGGTGACAGTAAGGCATTGGTGACTTTCTCAGCTGCAGTCACTGTGCACTGCAGGGTTTTAGCAGCTGTGCAGTTCCTGAACCACATAGTGATGCAGCTGGACAGAATGATCTCAGTGGTGCAAATTTATATCGTAATAATAATTAGCAGTTTTTATTTCAGGTCACCAAATGTGTTTTTTTCATGAACAGTAATGGTTTTCACTTTCGTTCACTATAATAGCTGTGATGGTGAAGAGCTCCAGCGTCTCTGATCGTTTTCTCTCCTGATCACAGCGTTAACCTAAATCCACCTCACAGCAGATCACAGAGGAGCAGAGCTTCAGGTGGAACACTCAGAATAGAAACATTCTCCATGAAAAGATGAGCTTTAACACCACTATTCTTCTCTCAGGAGGTGAGTTCAGCTGGCAGTCAGTCCTCTCTCTCTCTCTCTGTTTCGCTGTCTGTCTCTCTCTCTCCATCTCTCTCTCTCTCTCTGCACCGCATGCTGGAGTTTGGTGGTGGAGGGTGTGATGAGGTTGGCTGAGAGCTTACATTTCTCTTTCTAATTTTTTTGCTATTCTTTCTCGTAGTATTTACTAATTGTTTTGTAGTGTTTGTGGTTGTTTGTAGTTTGGGTGTGTGTGTGTGTGTTTGTTTGTTTGTTTGCATTTGTGGCGGGGATGGCGTCCTCTGGGATGTGGCCCCCATCCCTGAAAGATGGGATTAGAATAGTACCGCAGCCCACGGTGCCAGTAGAACGGGTACTGCTCGCCATCGGAGAGCAGTTGGGGTATGAAAACATCATATGTGCCTCCCACATGAACAAGGCAGCAGTCGTGTTCATGAAACATTGGGAGCTTGTTAATCAGCTCATAGAGAGCAACATTTACATCAACAATGAGTTTCTGCAAGTTTCTCTGCTGGCAGTGCCTTCTGTCTGGGAATTGTGTTTTCTCTCCCTCCCCCCCCCCCCCAAATCTGTCCCTCTGAGTTACATGTCGGTCCTGGGATTGAGATGCTGAACCTCTTCTGCTCCTCGGACCTGCCTGATCCATCCTGGTGCCCTGTGTCTGGTTGGAGTCTCATCAC
This sequence comes from Neoarius graeffei, assembly GCF_027579695.1. Lineage (NCBI taxonomy): Eukaryota > Metazoa > Chordata > Actinopteri > Siluriformes > Ariidae > Neoarius > Neoarius graeffei. The sequence goes on along the minus strand of NC_083583.1, from coordinate 1,138,040 downwards.
ATCGCTCCTGTGGAGGACGGCCCCATGCGGACAGTTGAAAGTCACACCTGGAGGACGCTCTGGACTCTTACAGTAATGCTTTTATGGCTGAGGACTGCAGTTGACTTGCTAACTTTAGGACTGCAGTTGTCATGAACAGTTTTGCACTCAAGTTTCCATCAATGAAGAGTTTATAACATCAACGAAACTGACTTCATGTTAAAACTGTTAATGCTATAGTCATGCTGTCTGTTGTTGCCCAAATGAGGATGGGTTCCCTTTTGAGTCTGGTTCCTCTCGAGGTTTCTTCCTCATGTCATCTGAGGGAGTTTTTCCTTGCCACCGCCGCCACAGGCTTCATCATTGGGGATAGATTAGGGATAAAATGAGCTCATGTTTTAAGTCGTTCAAATTCTATAAAGCTGCTTTGCGACAATGTTTATTGTTAAAAGCGCAATACAAATAAACTTGACTTGACTTGTTCAGAGTTTCCCCATTTATTCCGAACGAGGTGCTGGAGCGAGAGCTAAAGTGCTTCAGGAAATTCACAAGCGGTTTCTGGATGGTGAGTTTGGGCTGGAAGGACAACAAATTGAAACATGTTCAGTCTCTACAGAGACAGGTGTTTATGTTTCTGGACTCTCCAACTCAAACACTGGATGTTTCCTTCTGTGTGAAGCATGAGGAAGGTTTTTACATGGTGTATGCTAGCTCAGGAAACATGAAGTGTTTTGAATGTGAAGACGTGGGACATAAAAGAATTACCTCTTCACATAGACAGGTATGGTAGAACCAGTGGCTAGAACTGCTAGCAAGGAAAGGAGTGGCGTGACTGGCACTGGCGAGGGGGGCAGGAGTGAGGCTGTGGTAACTGACAACAGGGAAGTGGGCAGTGGGGTAGTGCTTGTGACTGATGGTAGGGAAGTAAACAGTAGTGTGACTGACAGTACAGTGACAAGAAGTGCTGTGACTGATGGTAGGGAAGTAAATAGTAGTGTGACTGATGGTATGGAGACAAGCAGCGCTGTGACTGACGGTAGGGAAGTAAACAATAGTGTGGCTGATGGTATGGAGACAAGCAGCGCTGTGACTGATGGTGGGGAAGTAAACAATAGTGTGGCTGATGGTATGGAGACAAGCAGCACTGTGACTGACGGTAGGGAAGTGAACAGTGTTATGACTGACAGTAAGGAGGTGAGCAGCGGTGTGACTGATGGTGAGAAGGTGGGCAGTGGTGTTGTTGTGGTGACAGATGGCAGGAAAGTGAGCAGCGATTGCCCAGCGCTATCTGAGTCTGCTCCGCCTGCTCAAACTGAAGCCAGAGGTTCCGAGCATGCAGATATGGATGCCAGTAGCTCCGTGATCGGGGCTGCCGGTAGTAGCAGTTCAGTGGAAATAGTAGAGGCTGAACAGAGCAGGGCGGAGCCAGGAGAGGTCAGAGTGGGGGGTCTAAACAGGATGCAGAGTCTCCGGTTTTACAGGAGGCTGTCAGACCCGATAGTGAGACAGAGATGACGAAGCCAGACGGTTGTTATGGTGACAATGTGACTGACATGGAATGTGACTCTGACTCTGTTTCTATAGCGGACAGCATTTCTCAAAGTGAGGACCTTTATTCACTCGAGGAGATTAATAATTTTTTTGGATGAGACTTTTGGAAAAAAAAGTGAATGTTAAAGATTATTTTCCTGACATTGAAAAGTTTATCAAATCAGTTACCACACTTCAAAGAGTTGTTGGCATGGATTTACTGGATGGAAAGAAACGCTATTGGTTAAAAAAGCATATCACTGGTCTGAGGAAAGGGTTAAAAGAGTCTAAGAGTAGAATGACTAAGAAAATGAAACTCAAAAAATAAAAGTTTTCAATGACTGCATAGCACTGGGTTTTCATCTTCGCTGGTTCTTTCCATCTGTCTCTTTACTGTTCTGTCTCTTTATCTTTCAATACAGTCGTGCTTGAAAGTTTGTGAACCCTTTAGAATTTTCTGTATTTCTGCATAAATATGACCTAAAACATCATCATATTTTCACACAAGTCCTAAAAGTAGATAACAAGAATCCAGTTAAACAAATGAGACAAAATATACTTGGTCATTTATTTATTGAGGAAAATGATCCAATATTACATATCTGTGAGTGGCAAAGGTATGTGAACCTCTAGGATTAGCAGTTAATTTGAAGGTGAAATTAGAGTCAGGTGTTTTCAATCAATGGGATGACAATCAGGTGTGAGTGGGCACCCTGTTTTATTTAAAGAACAGAGATCTATCAAAGTCTGATCTTCACAACACATGTTTGTGGAAGTGTATCATGGCACAAACAAAGGAGATTTCTGAGGACCTCAGAAAAAATGTTGTTGATGCTTATCAGGCTGGAAAAGGTTACAAAACCATCTCTAAAGAGTTTGGACTCCACCAATCCTCAGTCAGACAGATTGTGTACAAATGGAGGAAATTCAAGACCATTGTTACCCTCCTCAGGATTGGTGGACCAACAAACATCACTCCAAGAGCAAGGCATGTAATAGTTGGCGAGGTCACAAAGGACCCCAGGGTAACTTCTAAGCAACTGAAGGCCTCTCTCACATTGGCTAATGTTAATGTTCATGAGTCCACCATCAGGAGAATACTGAACAACAATGGTGTGTATGGCAGGGTTGCAAGGAGAAAGCCACTGCTCTCCAAAAAGAACATTGCTGCTCATTTGCAGTTTGCTTAAGATCATGTGGACAAGCCAGAAGGCTATTGGAAAACTGTTTTGTGGATGGATGAGACCAAAATAGAAAATTTCGGTTTAAATGAGAAGCATTATGTTTGGAGAAAGGAAAACACTACATTCCAGCATAAGAACCTTATCCCATCTGTGAAACATGGTGGTGGTAGTATCATGGTTTGGGCCTGTTTTGCTGCATCTGGGCCAGGATGGCTTGCCATCATTGATGGAACAATGAATTCTGAATTATACCAGCGAATTCTAAAGGAAAATGTCAGGACATCTGTCCATGAACTGAATCTCAAGAGAAGGTGGGTCATGCAGCAAGACAACGACCCTAAGCACACAAGTCGTTCTACCAAAGAATGGTTAAAGAAGAATAAAGTTAATGTTTTGGAATGGCCAAGTCAAAGTCCTGACCTTAATCCAATTTAAATGTTGTGGAAGGACCTGAAGTGAGCAGTTCATGTGAGGAAACCCCCCAACATCCCAGAGTTGAAGCTGTTCTGTATGGAGGAACGGGCTAAAATTCCTCCAAGCCGGTGTGCAGGACTGATCAACAGTTACCAGAAACGTTTAGTTGCAGTTATTGCTGCACAAGGGGGTCACACCAGATACTGAAAGCAAAGGTTCACATACTTTTGCCACTCACAGATATGTAATATTGGATCATTTTCCTCAATAAATAAATGACCAAGTATAATATTTGTGTCTCATTTGTTTAACTGGGTTCTCTTTATCTACTTTTAGGACTTGTGTGAAAATCTGATGTTGTTTTAGGTCATATTTATGCAGAAATATAGAAAATTCTAAAGGGTTCACAAACTTTCAAGCACCATTGTATGCAGGGGTTAAGAGCCGCTTCTTTAAATATAAATGGGGAAGAGATGAACAGAAAAGAGTTTTATTATCTGAAGTAGACAGAAAAAACTGGATATTATTTTATTACAGGAAACACATAGTGACAAGTCGAATAAAATAGCCTGGGGTTTATGGTGGAATGGACAATATGTTCTTAGTCATGGGACAAATTTTAGTGCATGAGTTGCGATTTTATTCTCTCCTGTTTTAGATATAAACATCATGTCCAGTACAGAGTTGGTGAAAGGTTGAGTTCTTATGGTAAAGGTTAAAATACAGGGTTTTACTTTTAGTTTTATTAATGTTTATTCACCAAACCAAGGCTCTGAACATGAAGAGTTGTTTAATTTATTAAAAGAGAAGTTAAGTTTTAATGATTCAAGGAAGTGTGTTTTAATGGGGGGAGACTGGAACTGCTGCACAGACTTTACATTAGACAGGACTGGAGAGGAAGCACACATTCACTCCTCGTCCATTTTATTTTACTTTTTAAAGAAAACTGATCTGGTTGATGTGTGGAGGATGAAGCACTCTTCAGTCCGACAATACACATGGGTGAAAATATCTGACGGTAGAGTCTGTGCAGCAAGGTTGGACAGATTTTATATTTCTGCACCTTTTACTTCAAGAGTTATTGACTGCCAAATCTCCCCTGTTGTTTTTACAGATCATCATTTAGTTTTAATGAGCTTTTTTTTATCTCCCATGGAAAAACCAAAGTCCTTTTGACATTGTAATGTTAAGTTATTGCATGATCTTAATTTTTGTAAAAATTTTAAATTATTTTGGGTCTATTGGAGATCCAGAAAGGAAACTTTTCCTTCACTCATGAAGTGGTGGGAGGTAGGAAAAGCCCAAATTAGAGTGTTTTGTCAGCAGTACTCCTCTAATTCCACAGCTAAAATCCAGAAACTGGAGGAGGAAATAAGGGATTTGGAAAATTGTTTTACCTCACAAGCTGATTGTGGCAGCAGGGGTGTGGCCAAGCAGCAGTCTGTGAATGGAGGGCGGGGTCGGGGAAGATAAGTGGCTAAGTCATTCCACCTGCTGTCAATTAATGTGTGTGTTTGTTACAGGGATGGAGCATAAAAGGAGAGAGAGAGCAGAGAAACGGAGCTCTCTCCCCGACCATAATGCATGTGTGAGTGAGTGAAAGCAGGAAAGCTGAAAAGCTGAATAAAGTGCTTGGCTTTCAACTTCAACTCTCGCCTGCCATGCTTCTGTGCTCCACTCACATCAGGAAGTGCTACAGTGGTGCTGAAACCCGGGAGCACAGAAGGGAACCACCCCATGGAGTCCCTGCCATTCAAAGAGCTCATCCTTGCACTCGCTACCACCCAGCAGAACCAGCATCAAGCGCTGATCCCCCTCCGAAAGGAGCAGGAGCAATGCTTCGAAGCCTTGATGCTGGCCCAGCAGGAAGATCACCAGGCATTCCGGCACCTGCTCGCGTCAGCAGGGGTGTCGACAACCGCTGCTGCTACCCTCACGAAGATGGGACCGCAGGACGATCCAGAAGCATTCCTTGCTCTCTTTGAGCAAGCAGCCGAGGCATGGGGGTGGCCGCTAGAGTAGCGCACTGCACAGCTCCTCCCACTCCTGACTGGCAAGGCACAGCTCGTGGCACAGCAGCTCCCTGCTGACAGCCGGCTGGTCTACGCTGTCCTAAGGAAAGCCATCCTGCAGCGGCTCGGCCGCTCCCCGGAGCAACATCGCCAGCGCTTCTGGACGCTGGCATTGGAGGAGGTCAGCCGGCCATTTGCATTCGGCCAGCAACTCCGGGATGCCTGCCGGCGGTGGCTGAGGGTGGAAGACTGTGACGCCGATGAGATCATCGATCTGGTGGCACTGGAGCAGTTTGTCTCTCGACTTCTGGAAGGAATGGCGGAATGGGTCCAGTGTCATCACCCGGCATCACTGGAGAAAGCCATCGAGGTGGTGGAGGACCATCTGGAGGCGGCTCTGATGGCAGGCAGACGAGACATCTCCCCTCACTTCTCTTCTCTCTCTCTCTCTCTTTTCTCCCCCTGTCTCTCGTCTGTCTCTTGTCCCCCTCTCCACCCTGTTCCCCTGCCACGGAGGCAGCGGCTGGGTCCTCCCCAGCTGGCCTGCAGAGGTGGGTAGTAACGCGCTACATTTACTCCGTTACATTTACTTGAGTAACTTTTTGGATGAATTGTACTTGTAAGAGTAGTTTTAATGCAGGATACTTTTTACTTTTACTTGAGTATATTTGTGAAGAAGAAGCGGTGCTTTTACTCCATTACATTGGGCTATATTCTGCTCGTTACTCGCTAATTTATTTTAATTTTTATTGATCCATGCGATGCGTGGTCTGTTTATGTTTTGTCGAGACTTCCAGCAGATGCTCTGTCACATGACCGCATCTCACCGATCAAATGGAGCAGCCAGAGCCATAGTGGGAGGGGCTATGGTTTAACTCCATTTCGCCAATCAGACCCTCCAGGATTTCACGATTTGCAACATCAACGCAAATTCAACCAATCCCCGCGAATTCGTGGCGGTGTTGCAATTATATCCAATCACCGCAACTTTCCCGCAAATTTGACCAATCGTTGGCATCATCTTGAGGTGACGTTGACAAACTACCTTCCGCCTTACTTCCAGTGTTGCCAGATTGGGTGGTTTCAAGTGCATTTTGGCGGGTTTTGAACATATTTTGGGCTGGAAAACGTCAGCAGTATCTGGCAACACTGCATGTATGAGTCAGTGTTTATCTCATCTCATCATCTGTAGCCACTTTATCCTGTTCTACAGGGTTGCAGGCAAGCTGGAGCCTATCCCAGCTGACTACGGGCGAAAGGCGGGGTACACCCTGGACAAGTCGCCAGGTCATCACAGGGCTGACACATAGACACAGACAACCATTCACACTCACATTCACACCTACGCTCAATTTAGAGTCACCAGTTAACCTAACCTGCATGTCTTTGGACTGTGGGGGAAACCGGAGCACCCGGAGGAAACCCACACGGACACGGGGAGAACATGCAAACTCCACACAGAAAGGCCCTCGCCGGCCACGGGGCTCGAACCTGGTCCTTCTTGCTGTGAGGTGACAGCGCTAACCACTACACCACTGTGCCACCCCGAGTCAGTGTTTATATAGGCTTAAATTCTGTTACTGAAAGTGTGTTATGTTTACAGTGAAGGACTGTGTGCACTTTACATTACATTATTTTTTACTTAATACAAGAAATTAATGGATGCCAACATTTTTGCCAAAATGGTATTTTATTTTCCATTGTTTAGGCAGCTTCAGCATCATACTGTGAGATTCTGTTCAAATTGTTTTTTTCTTCTATGAAGCCTGAGCCATTTATTTTATTAGTTTATAATTATTGTTCAATTTAGTCTTCGGGAGAGACTGCCTGCACACAGTACTAGTATTAATAGTTTTTTTTTCTTACATGAAAGCTGAGGCATTTATATTATATTTTAAGGTAACTTCATGTTGTGCTGTGAGGTTCTCTGCACTTTAACTTTTGAACCAACAGGTGCATTTGGATAAGTAAAGCCTATTTTTCTGCATTTTTGTAGTCCTGGTAATCTTTTATATTGGTAAAGTTGTTTATAGGACCATTTCTCAGTGTCTTTGTTTTTTTAATCAATAGTTTTTCAGTAATAACTTAAACATATCACTCAATTTTCTGTCTGGGAAAATTGAAAAAAGAGAAAATCGCAACAATTTCTCGCAACTTTCACTTCCTCCCGCAATGTAATCACAACAAAAACCTAAAAAACACTGCAACTTTCATCGCAATTTTTTTGGAAAACCCCGCAACATCAGACATTTTAGCCCGCAACAATCACAAAAAAGGCCCGCAGAATCCTGGGGGGGCTGGCCAATTAAACAGAGCCAAGCCGCCGCATGCGCCCGCACACAAAATTCCCGCGGCAAGAGCAGTCCAGGTGGAAAAGAGCATGGAAGCAGAAGAAAAATGGCAGAGACAGCAGCCAGCGGTTCTCATCAAGCCGAAGAGGCAAACCCCTGGCCACACATACAAACCATGTTCACTCTCCAAACAACAAAAAATAGTTATGTTATGCGGTGTCACATGTGTCTCCCCAAACCAGTGGACGTTTCAGCTTATAAAAACTCAACGTCGAATTTGAGGAAACACATTGCGGTCAGTAGGCTGTGCGCTTTTGGCTGTCTTCGTAGGCAGATGTTAGCCCTGTTGTAACATCATAAATAACTGTAAAATACATTGTTTTGTGGAAATGTATTGATGCACTGTGGCCTCAGACGGCAAGATAACACACACACACACACACACACACACACACACACACACACACACACACCAGAGAACCAAGAAATAAAACTACAAAAAATCTTCCTAACAATCACTTTTTATTGATGTGAAACCAAAAAATGCTCATGAAAATAAGGTTGCTCGTCTAATGTCAGCTCCTCAATAGCGTTACAGCTGTACACGGCTCTGGTCAAAAACTGGGAATGGAAGACTGGTGAAAACTTACTAAATAACAAAACGCCTAACATATCGTTTGTGAAATCTCCATTTTTCAAGCTACTGTATTTGTTGTGGATTAGAGGGATTTGTGAAGACTTTAGGTGTTTTTATCTGTGAGATTTGTTTTATTATTTGTCTACAAGTGCTTGTTCACAAAAGGAAGGGCATTAGCTTGTTAGCTTGACCGCTTGCTAGCAATCCCCACCACCACCCAGCCAAGCTGGGCACTGGCAGCTAGTTAGCAACCTTTCTGCTTGTTACTTCCACTTGCTAACTCCTCTGCGAGATGGAGCCAGTAAACAACTTTTTGGGAGATGAAAGGATTAACATCGTTGATCGCATCTTACAGGATTATTTCCAGTCTTTTTCGTACGAGGAGATATTACGTGTGATGTTCAGCTGCCGTTAAAGCTGAACAGTCACTTCACGGAGTGGACATGCGCACACACACACACACACAGTTTATGTGAAATATATATGAAATCTCTGCCTGTTATGACATCCTGATCAATAAACAAAAGTTACTCAGCAGTTACTCAGTACTTGAGTAGTTTTTTCACTTAGTACTTTTTACTCTTACTCAAGTAATTAATTGGACGACTACTTTTTACTTTTACTTGCGTAATATTATTCTAAAGCAGGGGTGTCCAAACTGATCCATAAAGGGCCGTGTGGCTGCAGGTTTTCATTCCAGCCATGCAGCAGCACACCTGACTTGGCTCATTCAATCAACTGAACTGTCTTCACACAGTCAAATACTTGCAGCCACACCCACCCTTGATTAAAGGGTGGGTGTGTCAGTTGATTGAATAAGCCAAATCAGGTGTGCTGCTGCATGGCTGGAATGAAAACCTGCAGCCACACGGCCCTTTATGGACCAGTTTGGACACCCCTGTTCTAAAGTAACAATACTCTTACTTGAGTACAATTTTTGGCTACTCTACCCACCTCTGCTGGCCTGTCGCACCCATGTCCTCCCCTGTCCCTCTCCTGTGTCTATGTCGTCTCCCCCTCAGGTGAGTGACACCCATAACACCAGTGCAGAGGGAAAGCTTGGGCCGGTGTGCTGGCGTGGTGGGGAATCGGAGCATCTCCAGGGTCAGAGCTCCGCAAGGGAGGTGGGTGCTGTAATCCAGATCCCCGATGCACCAGAAACCGCTCCCAATTGGGCCGGAGTGTATCGCATACCGGTGAGTATTCAAGGGGATACATATCCCGCTTTGGTGGATTCTGGTTGTAATCAGACCTCAATTCACCAACGCCTGGTGCAAGGTGAGGCATTGGGGGGAGGACAAGTGGTGAAAGTGTTGTGTGTGTGTGTGTGTGTGTGTGTGTGTGTGTGTGTGTGTGTGTGTGCGTGCATGGGGATGTTCACCATTACCCTCTAGTGTCTGTCCATATTCTATTCCAGGGCCAAAAGCAAAAAGTATAGGCGGCGGTTAGTCCTCGTCTCACCCACTCGTTGATTTTGGGTACTGATTGGCCAGGGTTTAAAAAACTAATGGAATATTTAACACATAGTGGGTCCTGCACTAGTAGGTCATGGGAAGATCCCAGTGTGGCATTGGCTGGAGAAGCTGCCACAGAGCCGTCTATGTCAACACCACATCAGAGCGGGGAGCAGCCTGCTCCTCCTCCCTCTCTCAGGGATTCCCTTGGGGATTTCCTGTTAGAACAGTCGCGAGACGAGACTCTGCAGCATGCGTTTGACCAAGTGAGAGTAATCAATGTTCAAACTCTTCAGCCAAGCACGACACTGACCTTCCTGTATTTTGCTATTATCAAAGATAGATTGTACCGAGTGATGCAGGACACTCAAACTAATGAACGAGTAACCCAGTTGTTAATCCCAAAGAGCCATAGGGAACTCGTATTCCATGCAGCTCACTTTAATCCCATGGCTGGACATTTGGGGCAAGATAAAACACTAGCCTGGTTCTATTGGCCAGGGATTTGCGGGGATGTCTGTCAGTGGTGTGCGGAATGCCGCGAATGCCAATTAGTAAATCCAGCCGCCACTCCAAAAGTGCCTTTGTGCCCTCTTCCTCTAATCGAGACCCTATTTGAGCAAAATGGGATGGATCTCATCGAGCCATTAGATCGGTCAGCATGGGGATATCGCTTTATTTTAGTTCTAGTGGACTATGCAATGTGATATCCAGAAGCAGTGCCTCTCTGCAGTATCTTAGCACGCAGTATTGCAGAAGCGCTCTTCCACTTTATCTTTCGGGTCGGGATTCCGAAAGAAATCCTGGCAGATCAAGGCACTACGTTTATGTCACGCACACTGTGTGAGCTGTATGGGTTACTGGGGATTAAGTCTATCCGCACCAGTGTCTATCACCCACAAACAGATGGCTTAGTAGAGCAATTTAACCAAACACTCAAAAGCATAATCTGTAAATTCATAAGTGAAGATATGCATAATGGGGATAAATGGATTGAGCCCCTGTTATTCGCAGTACGAGAGATCCCACAAGCCTCCACAGGGTTTTCTCCCTTTGAATTATTATATGGGCATAAGCCGCATGGCATTCTGGACCTGCTACGGGAAAATTGGGAGGAGCGACCTTCACCAAGTAAAAATGAAATCCAGTACATTCTTGACCTGCGCACAAAACTCCACACCCTCACGCACCTAACCCAGGAGAATTTCTGGCAGGCACAAGAATGTCAAAGCCAGCTGTATGACAGGGACACGCACCTTAGAGAGTTCACACCAGGAGACAAAGTGCTCATATTATTGCCCACGTCAAGTTCTAAATTAGTCGCCAAGTGGCAAGGGCCCTTTGAGGTCACATGGTGAGTCGGGGACGTCGACTATGAGGTGACATGAACAGATGGGGCGGGGCACTGCAAATCTACCACCCCAACCTTTTAAAACACTGGAATGAGGGGGTCCCCGTGGTGTTGGCCTAGAGAAGGTAGAGCTGGAGCCAGAGGTAAAAAAGATAGATAACATCTCGGACCACTCTGGTCCCTTGTGGAGACCACCTCTCACCGGCCCAACTCACGGAGGTAGCCAAGTTGCAGACGGAATTTTCCGACGTGTTCTCACCCCTTCCTGGTCATACCCACCTCATAGAACACCACATTGAAACGACCCCGGGGGTGGTAGTGTGTAGCCGCCCTTATTGATTGCCCGAACACAAGAAAAAGGTGGTTCAGGATGAACTCAAGGCCATGCTCGAAATGGGCATAATCGAGGAGTCCCACAGTGACTGTAGCAGCCCAGTGGTCCTGGTTCCCAAGACCGACGGGTTGGTCCGGTTCTGTGTGGACTATAGAAAGGTCAACACGGTGTCTAAATTTGACGCATACCCAATGCCTCGCATTGATGAGTTGCTTGATTGGTTAGGCGCTGCTCGCTTTTATTCGACACTGGATCTAACAAAGGGATATTGGCAGATCCCCTTGACTCTTCTATCCCGAGAAAAAACGGCCTTTTCCACACCGTTTGGATTACACCAATTTGTCACGTTCCCTTTTGGGTTGTTTGGGCTGCCCGCTATGTTCCAGCGGCTTATGGACAGGGTCCTCCGCCCTCACGCTGCCTACGCGGCCACCTACCGTATCTAGACAACATTATAATTTACAGTAATGATTGGCCGCAGCACCTGGAACACTTGAGGGCTGTTCTAAAGTCGCTGAGGCAAGTGGGCCTCACAGCTAACCCAAAAAAGTGTGCGATTGGGCGGGTGGAAGTACAGTATCTGGGGTTTCACTTGGGCCATGGGCAGGTGCATCCCCAAATTAACAAGACCACAGTGATTGCGGCCTGCCCGAGGCCCAAGACCAAAAAGGAGGTGAGACGGTTCTTGGGGCTGGCTGGCTATTATCGTAGGTTTATACCTAATTATTCGGACATCACCAGCCTGCTAACCGATCTCACTAAAAAGGGGGCTCCAGATCCGGTCCAGTGGACAGACCAGTGCCAAAAGGCTTTCTCTGAGGTAAAAGCTGCACTGTGTGGGGGGCCACTTTTACACTCCCCTGACTTCTCTCTCCCCTTTATTTTGCAGACTGATGCATTGGACAGTGGGCTGGGGGCAGTTTTGTCCCAGGAGGTGGAGGGCCAGGAGCACCCCGTGCTGTACATCAGCCGGAAACTCTCGATGCGTGAAAGCAGTTACAGCGCAATTGAGAAGGAGTGTCTCGCCATCAAGTGAGCGGTCCTCGCCCTTCGATACTACCTGCTGGGGCGCCCTTTCATTTTCTGTTCGGACCACACGTCCTTCCAGTGGCTCCACCGCATGAAGGATGCCAATGCGTGGATCACCTGTTGGTATCTCACCCTCCAGCCATTTAAGTTTGAGGTGATCCACAGGCCAGGGACACAGATGGTGGTGGCGGATTTCCTGTCCAGTCAGGGGGGGAGTCAGCTTCAGGCCGGACGGCTCCCCGACTTGAGTCAGGCAGTGGGGGTATGTGGCAGCGGGGACTTGGCCAAGCAGCAGTCTGTGAATGGAGGGTGGGGTTGGGGAAGGTAAGTGGCCAAGTCATTCCACCTGCTGTCAATTAGTGTGTGTGTGTGTGTGTGTGTGTGTGTTTGTTTGTTACAGGGATGGAGTATAAAAGGAGAGAGAGAGCAGAGAAAAGGAGCTCTCTCCCCAACAACAACACATGTGTGAGTGAGTGTGTGAGTAAATGAAAGCAGGAAAGCTGAAAAGCTGAATAAAGTGCTTGGCTTTAAACTTCAACTCTCACCTGTCGTGCGTCTGTGCTCCACCTACATCAGGAAGTGCTACACTGATCAACAAAAAAATGATGGGTTAATTTTTAAAAGACAGAAACTCAACTCCTTTCTGCAGGACAGAGCTAAAGGAGCACTCGTCCAAGCAAGTTTTACTAGACTCCAAGACATGGATGCACCAAGTTCTTTCTTTTTTAATTTGGAGAAATCTGCTGTTCAGAGGAAATAAATGATCTGTCTTCATCATCCTGACGGAAACATCACTACAGACCCAGATGAGCTGAGGAAGCTTGCAGTGGAGTTTTATACAGATCTATTCAGCGCAAGCAGCTATAACATGGACTGTGCTGCAGAGCCTCTGCAGGGGCTTCCTCAACTGAGCTTAGAAGACCATAACACTCTGAACGCAGAAATCCTTTTAGATGAGCTGACTGCTGCGGTGTCCCAGATGGCACCATGCAAGGCTCCAGGACTAGATGGTCTTCCTTCTGACGTTTTTAAACACTTCTGGGCGATACTGCGACGGGACCTTTTGGCCGTTTTTAAAGACTGTTTTAAAAAAGGGAGACTTCCGGCTTCCTGTAGGCGAGCAGTTCTTTCACTGCTGCCCAAGAAGGGAGACCTAGCTCTTTTAAAGAACTGGAGACCTGTAGCTCTTTTATGTATGGACTATAAGATCCTCTCCAAGGTTTTATCAAATAGATTAAAACATTTTATTGAATTATTTATTGGTGCAGATCAGTCTTATTGTATTCTGGACAGGTCGATGTATGATAATTTATTTTTAATAAGAGATATATTTGATGTTTGTAAATTGTATAATATTAATGTTGGTATTTTATCCATTGATCAAGAAAAGGCATTTAATCGTGTGGATCATGGTTTTCTCTTCTCCGCCCTGCAGGCTTTTGGAATTGGGGGGAGCTTTTTATCCTGGGTCAAACTATTGTACAATGAAGCCTGCTGTTTAGTAAAGGTGGGGGGAGGGTTGATCTGCCCTGTGCCAGTTGAGAGAGGGATCAGACAGGGCTGCCCCATCTCAGGCCAGTACTATAGTATTATTATTGAACCTCTTCTGTGTAGGCTGAGGAGCAGGTTACAGGGCTTGGGTCTCTCTGAACTGGCTCAGAACCGCTCTGTGGCCGTCTCAGCTTATGCAGATGATGTTAATGTTTTTATACAAGATCAGAGAGATATACAAGAACTTAAAGAAAGCCTGACTGTGTATGAAAAGGCCTCCTCTGCTAAAGTTCATCTCATCTCATTATCTCTAGCCGCGTTATCCTTCTACAGGGTCGCAGGCGAGCTGGAGCCTATCCCAGCTGACTACGGGCGAAAGGCGGGGTACACCCTGGACAAGTCGCCAGGTCATCACAGGGCTGACACATAGACACAGACAACCATTCACACTCACATTCACACCTACGCTCAATTTAGAGTCACCAGTTAACCTAACCTGCATGTCTTTGGACTGTGGGGGAAACCGGAGCACCCGGAGGAAACCCACGCGGACAACATGCAAACTCCACACAGAAAGGCCCTCGCCGGCCCCGGGGCTTGAACCCAGGACCTTCTTGCTGTGAGGCAACAGCGCTAACCACTACACCACCGTGCCACCCTCTGCTAAAGTTAACTGGGACAAATGTGAAGCTTGGCTGATAGGTCAGTGGAGCCTAAGAGACATCCCTGAGCTACCTGGGAAACTTAAGTGGGGAAAAAAGAGGCATCAAAGTTCTGGGAGTGTATTTAGGGTGCAAGGACTTCCAAAAACAGAACTGGGAGGGAGTGCTGGAGAAGGTGAGCACCAAGTTGTCTAAATGGAAATGGTTGCTTCCCCAGCTGTCCTACAAGGGAAGAGTTCTGATAGCCAATAATCTGGTTGCCTCTTCTCTTTGACATAGACTGATCATCTTGGTGCCACCACCAGGCCTCATGAGGGACATACAGCGGTTCCTGGTGAACTTCTTCTGGTCAGGTCAACATTAGATTGCAGGTGACCCCACCCACCCATCTCACAGCCTCTTCAGCCTGCTGCCATCGGGGAGGAGACTGCGGAGTCTCGGGGCCAAAACCAGCAGGCTCAAGGACAGTTTCTTTCACCAGGTGGTCAGGAGGCTCAACTCCCTCCCTGTTCTGCCCCTCCTCCCCCCTCTGCCCCCTGCCACAGATTCTGTCCGCACACTCCCCTGCCCCCCCTTCAGCATCTGACATCATGTCACCCTCACAGTTTCCCCCCCAACACACACACATGCACATATACTCTCAACATTCATTCGCACACTGAACTCAGGGACTGCACATTTCACTTTACCTCGCTCATTTGCACTATTCCGCACTACCTCACCTTAACAGCTATTAGTTTATTGTTTATACTGCTTATTTCATGTTTACCTGCTATACCTCAAGTGCCCTTGACTGTTTACTTTATGTCCTTTTGCTCCAATTTATGTGTGTGTGTGTGTGTGTGTGTGTGTGTATAGATAGATAGATAGATAGATAGATAGATAGATAGATAGATAGATAGATAGATAGATAGATAGTCTATGTCTATTTCTTATCTAGAGTGTTTATACTGTTTATATTGTTTATTTCAGTTATTCTATTTTTATTTATTGCATTGCCTGTTTGCACCGTGGGTCAGAGAGGACTGAAATTTCATCTGTGCTGTATATCGAGCATGTATAGCATATTTGACAAAGTTGACTTGACTTGACATTGGCTGAGGGCACCAGTTCTCTATCTCCCTGTGGCTGAGGGAGGACATGGCCTCATGGACATTTTATTGTCAACTTCAAACCAAGTTTGTTGAGGCTGGCATTGTCAAACTGGGCCACCTCATAAGAACATCTCCAGAAAGGTGGAGTCATCGACCACTCTTTGGTCAAAGTCAGGGAGTCGAGGTTGACCCAGGTTTTTGCTCCAGACTGCACCCCTAAAGGCTGCTGGAGGATTCTGTACAAGCCGCCCATTGAGAAACGGACAGCTGACCTCCAGTGGAGGATCATACATGGAGCGATAGCCACAAACAGACACAGGGCTCACCTGGATCCCAGCACTGGGGAGGACTGTCCCTTCTGTCACCAAGAGGAAACCCTAGAACACTTGGTTTCTCTTTGTCCTCATCTAGTGGGCCTATTTAAGACACTGCAAGAGTGGGTGGAACATCTAGGGGAGAAGTTTTCCATCCCTTTGTTTGTCTTTGGGCCGAGATACACAGTCAGGAAAAGACAGACTCAGGTTTTAATTAACTTTTTAATCGGAACTGCAAAACTAGCAATCTGGAAGACCAGAAAGAATCAGATGCTGGGCCTGGGATGGACTGATGTGGTCCAGAGCATGAAAGGTTTGGTTGCAACTCGTCTTAAGGTAGAACATGCTTTTTACAGACGAACCAATAACCTGGACATTTTTATAGATCTGTGGGGTTTTAGACAGGTTTTATGTTCACTTGAAGAGGATGGTGCACTAACTCTCAACTTTTAATGTACAATTGTGTGTGTGTGTGTGTGTGTGTGTGTGTGTGTGTGTGTGTGTGAGAATGTTTAATAGAAAGGGGGGTTTATGTATTGAATTTCATGATTTTCTAGTAATTACTTTTTATGTACCTTTTTTATTTTTCTTCATTATTTATGGTTTTATTTCTTGTGAAAGAAAGCATACACATGGAGCAATGGAGTAATTAAAGGTGTTTTTAAAAAGTAAAAAAAGTCTGTATCTCTCTCTCTGTCTGTATCTCTCTCTTTTTCTGTCTCTCTCTCTCTGTCTGTCTGTCTGTCTCTCCATCTCTCTCCATCTCTCTCTCTCAGAGGATTGTGGGTAGTGGGTGAGAGTGCAGGTGTTGGAGCACACCTCTCAGCATTCTCTAAACTTTCACTGTTTTCAGTCTTTTCTGTTTTCTTTTCCTGAGTTGTTGTTTTTTGTGAAACTTTAGTGTAGGTGACAGTGTGTGAGCAGGCCCTTGTCGGCTAAACTCACTCCATAATGGAGTTTAACAGGGATTTCTCCCGCCTGACCCTGAGACATGGGTGTAAGTGTATGCCGGACGATTCCACACCCATTAAGGACGTCCTCCCCGCATTCAGTGATCAGGTTGGTGGCGTAAACATTAGATCAGCTTCTAGGATGAACAAGCCTATGGTAGCGTTTTTAGCTGAGATTGAAATGGTTGATAAGCTAATCGCGCAGTGGCTTGCAATAAATAACATGTTTGTACCGGTGTTTCCGCTTTCCGGTGTGTCAAAGAAAATCGTGATATCTAACGTGCCTCCTTTCATTAAAAATGAAATCCTGAGAAGTGTGCTCGAGCGCTACGGAAAACTCCCGGCCCAGATTAAAATAATTCCTCTGGGTTTAAAAAACAAACACGTCATGTCTTTCCGCCAGTTCACCTACATGATCCTAAACTTGCAGCAGGAGCTGCTAAACCTCTCTGTTAAACTCACAGTGGAAGGCAAAGAGTACACCATTTTCATCAGTTCTGAACAGATGAGATGTTTCGTGTGTGGTGAACACGGCCATGTAAGACAGGCATGTCGTCGTCAGCATGAAAACAACCAGGCTGAGGCGCAGACACGCCCAGAGCGTGCTATGCACCTGAGCGAATCTGTAGTGCCACTCACGACTTCCACCGAGAAAGGAGAGGAAAAAACACACCCCACCCCCACTGACCAACCCGGGACAGATGATAACAGTTACACCAATAAGACCACCGAAACCCCCGCGAGCCACAGCGCTGACCTCACGGCACAGCACAACCCCAGCACCAAGAGAAAGAAAAAAGTAAAAAAACAGGAACCGACACCCCCGAACCCCCCATCAGCTCCATCACTGCCTCAGACTGAACCAGCTCTGACTGAAGAGCACTCACAGTCTGCTCCTCCAGAAGCTGATCCTGATGTTATAGTAGAAGCTGAGACAGAGGAGGGAACACAGGGGACATATGCTCTGAGATGGCTTTAGAAAGCTCACAGTGTGGCAGTGAGAAAGAGACCGAGCTCGAGGACATCGAGAGCGGCTCTGATAAAGATACAGGCACCTCTGAGGTGATCGCCAGATTAAGTAAATCCTTTAACAACTCTCAATTATACATGGTATCACAATAAATTCATTCCTAGACTTGACCAAAGGTGCCAGAAAACCCCAAAGCAGTGCTTTCTTCCCAAACTTATCACGTTTCTATCTGTCCTGTCACATAGCCATGCAGCATGCAACCCTGGAAGAACTCAACCAACCCAAATGATACCGCTTAAAGAAACTAATGCCAAAAGTAAAAAAGAATGATTCAGTGCAAGTCCAAAAAGAAGAGACACTATTAAAGAGAAGGAAAAAGAATCACCATATATTCTTCAGTGATAATTTTAAGCTCATCATTATGGCGTCTCTAAACAACGGCTCTCTTAATATCAACGGCTGTCTCAGTGCTGAGAAGAGGTTCAGTCTTTTCAGCTTTCTACCACTAAAAAAAGCAAACATCATTTTTTTTTTACAAGAGACCCACACAGACATTAATAATCAGACACAGTGGCTAAGCGAATGGAAAGGTCAGGGTTTCCTCAGTCACGGCTCAAACATGAGTGCCGGGGTCGCTATACTGCTTTCCCCAGACATTCAAGAGCACCCAGTAAACATAGCAGAAATAGTACCTGGGAGGATGCAGAGAGTAGACACTGAGGGCCCGTTTACACGAGGACGCTGTCGGGTAAAAACGACTAAATATTTTGTCAGAAGTGCCTTTCGTTTACACGAGGACGGCGTTTCCGAGGCTGAAAAACGGATAAAATTGAAAACGCCTTCCAAAGTGGATAAGTTTAAAAACGGCCCCCATTGCGTATCCATCTAAACTACCCAATACGCGAAACTCTGCTCGGATCTGCTCACGTCGGGTACGCGTTTACGTCATACATGTGTCATATACTGTACATGCCAGCCCGGGAAGTAAGAAAGTAAGTGGGGGTGTCGTGGCTCAGATGGCTAAGGCATCATACCATAAAATCCGGGGACCCAGGTTCGGTTCCGACCCGAGGTCATTTCCCGATCCCTCCCCGTCTCTTTCTCCCACTCATTTCCTGTCTCTCTACACTGTCCTATCCAAAAAAAAGTAAGTGCATGTCTGATTACACCCGATCCAACAGACCTTCAAGCTGCTCTGTGTTTTAATGCAGTAGATGTGTTTTCCTGCTCACCCGCCCAGCTGGAGCTCCTCAGTTTGGTGTCGCCAAGTTACACACACATACGCACGCGCGCACACGCGTGTGCGTGCACGCGCGCGCCGCCTATTCAAGCCGCTCGTGAAACCATAAACCCGAGACTGAAAACAAAACTAGCAGCCGAACGGGTTTATTTTGCTGAGATGGACACTGCCTTTTCTCTTCTTCACCGAAACAAGAGTGAGTGTTACTTAATAAAGGCAGATTAAAAGAGTTTCGGTTTGCTCCTGCTCCTCCCTCGAGCACTACAGTACCTCAGCCAGACCGGTGTTCTGTAAAGTTATCCTAGCAAGTTCTCATACAGACCGTTTTATTATTCAAAATAAGTCATTACAAATTATTTGACTCGGCCAAAGACTCGACCAATACGCACAAAACATAAAAATCGGCAAATGCGTGAAATTCTCACCGATTTTCTATCAGCCCAGCTGATCGGTGGGACAAAACTACTGTTAAATTTTCCTACCCTCCTGGATTTCGCGCATGCGTAGTAGGCTTGGTAGGATAACTTGACAGAACAGCGGTGCAGATCAGACAAGACAGAAGACGTTGCGCATGCGTGCAGACATAGCAGAGACATTTATGCGTCACCGTATAGACGCAGATTTCCTCCTTGAAAACGGTCGTGTAGACGCGGAAAAAAGTGAGAACAAAAACGGACTTTTGCGTTTTTGTTTTATACCGTCCCCGTGTAAAGTGGGCCTGAGCTCAATAAACTCTCCTTTTCCCTGATCAACATTTACGCTCCCAATGTTGGCACAGACCGTATTCAGTTTTTCAGTCATCTGAATAAAGCCAACTCAGACATTCCCCAGGAAAGGATCATTATTCTAGCTGGCGATTTCAACTGCACATTGAACCACAGCTTAGATCGCAACCACAATGAACCTTATCCTCACTCAGCAGACACTCAGAACCGTAATACAGAACCACAGCCTAGTAGATGTGTGGAGAGAAACTCTACCCACAGATAGACAGTACACCTGGCTAAAATACACCTCTGAAAAGATCCAGACAGCAAGACTGGATTGGTTTTACACTCAGAGTTTCAACAGAGGCAGATTCTACAACAGTTACATCCATCCCACTCCACTTTCTGACCATCACTACATCTCTGTCACTGTCACAACCTCACTGAGCATGTTCTGTCAGCATCACTGGCACTTTAACAATAGTTTACTACAGAATCACCTTTTTATTCATGCTTTCACACTTTTTCTGGGTTTCTTGGAGAGAGAAAATCACAGTATTCATCATTAAGTCAGTGGTGGGACATTGGTAAAATCCAGCTTTTTTGCCAACAATACACCAGGAACAACCCCAATGAAATCAAGAGGAAGATCAACCTTCTTGAAAGAGAAATCCTCAAACTAAGCAGTTCAATAAGCAAAGAAGAGGAAACAACAACAACCACAGAAAAGCTGGAACACAACTTCTCCTGAAACACCTCTATGAAGAAAGAGATCAAGGTGCAATGGTACGAGTGAGGTTCACACAGT
Source organism: Neoarius graeffei (assembly GCF_027579695.1). Classification (NCBI taxonomy): domain Eukaryota; kingdom Metazoa; phylum Chordata; class Actinopteri; order Siluriformes; family Ariidae; genus Neoarius; species Neoarius graeffei. Next base: position 1,117,589 of record NC_083583.1, on the reverse strand, counting down.
TTAATAAAATGGACTCCTCAACTTCTTTCTTCTTCGCACTGGAGAAAAAATCAGAGGGAAGAGCTACATCAGCCACATAAAACTATCCAGCAGACAAGAAACCACCGAAAAAAATAAAATAATCTCACAAGCATTATCATTCTATGAAGAACTGTACAGCAGCCATCCATGTGACCCTGATGCCACTGAGGAACTCCTCAGCGGACTACCACAGCTGAGTGAGTGTGAGAGGAGTGAACTTGAAGAACCACTCTCACTCAAGGAATTCAGCACAGCCACCCAACAACTGTCAAACGGCAAGTCACTAGGGCTGGATGGTCTGACGTCTGAGTTCTACAAAACCTTCTGGTCTCTCATCGGCCCAGACCTCCACTCGGTCATACAAGAATGCATGGAATCCAAGATCTTACCCCTCAGCCATAGGAGAGCCGTAATCACCTTGATTTCCAAAAAAGATGACCTCGGGAGCTTAAAGAACTGGCGACGTGTGTCTCTCCTAGGAATTTACTATAAAAAATGTTCAAAGACACTAACAAACCACTTAAAAACATTTCTGGCCACAATAATCCATGAGGACCAATCATATTGCATCCCTGAACAATCAATCTTCGACAACTTTTTCCTAGTATGAGACCTTTTACACCTCACTAGAATTCGTAAAGCAAATGTTGGACTCATCTCATTGGACCAAGAAAAGGCATTTGACAGAATAGATCACAGCTACCTCTTCAAGACCCTTGAAGCCTTTGGTGTTGGAGAACGGTTTATCACATGGATCACGCTGCTTTACACTGATGTGCACAGCATGCTAAAAATAAATGGAATGTTAACACAAACTTTCCTCATGCTCAGAGGTGTTCGACAAGGCTGCAGCATGTCTGGGCTCCTGTATGCACTCTCCATCGAGCCCCTGCTTAAACGCCTGAGAGAAAACGTGCAAGGCTTCTCAGTTCTAAGTCCTGACCCGTCTGACATGACCACAGTTAAACTCACAGCATACGCCAATGATGTGACTGTAATAATAAGATCTAATGATGACATTAACCATCTGTGTTCTAGCCTCAAGGCCTTCCAGGAAACATCATTGGCACGCATTAACTGGAACAAAACAAGCACTCTACTCATAGGACAATAGCAGGATGAGAGTCCACCTCGACTACCACAGCACTGTACATGGAACAAGGAGGGACTACGAATATTGGGAATCTTCCTGGGGACAGAGAAGTACATGCAGAAGAACTGGGATGGACTGGAAAACAAAGTGTTGGAAAAGCTGGACAGATGGAGATGGATTCAACCACAACTGTCTTATCGGGGCAGAGTCTTGGTCTTGAACAACTTGGCTGCTTCAAAGTTATGGCACCACCTGACAGTACTGGATCCACTTCCAGAGCTACTACATCGACTCCAGAAGTGCTTTGTGGACTTTGTATGGTGCGGTCACCACTGGTTACCAGCCGATGCACTGAGTTTACCAGTGTGTGAGGGCGGGCAGAGTCTGATCCATCTTCAGTCCAAAGTGAAGACCATGAGGCTACAAGCAGCCCAGAAACTGCTGTACGGTCCTGACACTATACTGTGGGTGAGGTTTGGACTCTCAGTACTGAGATTTGCAGGCAGGATGGGACTCGACAGGCAGATGTTCTTAATGTCCACTAATGCTACAAAGACTGTGTCTGCCAGAACCTTTTACGGGACCATCTTTAAAGCCTGGGGCCAGGTTAGGGTGTATTGGAAAGACCATTATGGTCTGGACGAGCCACTCTTTTACAACACCTGGTTCCCTGAACAGACCATGTCCAACAGCGAGATCACCACCTTTGTGTCTGCAGGAGTGGCGAAAATAAGAGACCTCTTCAACCAGGAAAAGAGAGAGTGGTTGCCAGCATCCCAACTGACCAAGAAGATCGGGGGCAGATCAGAGAGGATTATGGGTAACATAATAAAGATGGTGAAAACTCTGTTTCCCACATCACTACAACCCACATAACTGGAGGTCCAGAACAGACATCTTTTCCAGAACTGTATATAACCGCCCGCGAAGCCCCTGATGAAGACATCACAGGGCAACTGCTCTCATATAAAACAGTTAACAATATCCCACTTTCAACAGCAACAAAAAAACAACTATACATCTCCGTTTTAAGAAACAAACTTTCCAGAGAGCTGAAAAGCAGAACAAACACAAAATGGTGAACACACCTGCCCATATCTCCACCTCAATCCCCCTCATGGAGAGTACTATACAAGATCCCACTGCCAAAGCGATCCAGAGACCTACAGTGGTGAGTTCTCCATGCTGCGATGCCAACGAACACCTTCCTTTTCAAGTGCAACCTCGCCAGCTCTTCCCTCTGCAATTTCTATGGACTACCAGACACCATGTTCCACTGCTTCAGTGACTGCCGTCGACTGGACCCTCTCTTCAACACACTAGAGAGAACCATCAGTAAGCTTGAAGCACCCTTCTCAAAATCCACATTCATCCTCGGATGAATATATTCTAGCTCACGCCGAGAGCTCTGTACCCTGGTGAACTTTCTGACAGGGCAGGCAAAAGTAGCAATTTGGAAATCTTACAGACTAAAGACTGTAGGATTGGTAGAATCACGCATAAAACTAGAGCATGAATTCCCAGACTCAATGGGAACACAGAAACCTTTGAAAAAAAACTGGTGTGCAAACAAAGGACTGATCTCCATCGTGGACGATAACAAACTGGATTTTCACTGGTGATCAGTGACCTTTAATATAATCCTTTTTCATGCTGTAAATATGTAAATTATTTTCTTTTAACTATCACAGTTGCAAATAAAGAGCACATAAAAGTTAAAGTCTCTCTGTCTATCTCTCTCTCTCTCTCACTCTCTGTCTCTCTCTGTCTGTCTGTCTGTCTCTCTCTCTGTCTGCACTGAATGCTGGGAGTTTGCTGGTGGATGGTGTGGTGAGTGTTGGCTGAGAGCTTGCAATTTTTCCTAGCTAAACTTTTCTCTTATTTTTTCTTGTGTTATTTAATTTCTGAGTATTTTGTAGTTGTTAGTAGTGGTGTTTTAGTGTTGTGTGTGTGTGTGTGTGTTTGTTTGTTTGTTGGCTATTTGGCGGGGATGGAGTCCTCCGGGATGCTACCCCTGTCCTTGAAGCATGGAGTAAGGGTGGTACCACAACCTGTGGTTCCAGTAGAGCAGGTGTTGCTCACGGTCGGAGCATAGGTGGGTCATGGAAACATCGTGTGTGCCTCCCGCATGAATAAAGTGGTGGTGGTGTTTTTGAAGCATCAGGAATTGTTAATCAGCTCATAGAGAGTAATATATACATAAATAATGAGTTTATACAAGTTTCTCCCCTGGTGGTACGCTCTGTCCGGGTAACTGTGTCCGGAGTCCCTCCATTTATTCCCAATGAGGAGCTGGAGCAAGAACTGAAGTGCTTTGGGAAATTCGCGAGTGGATTCCAGATGGTGAGTTTGGGCTGCAAAAGTGACAAACTAAAGCACATTAAGTCTCTACGGAGACAAGTGTTTATGTTTCTGGACTCCCCGACTCAAACACTGGAAGTTTCCTTACGTGTTAAACACAAGGAAGGGTTTTACATGGTTTATGCGAGTTTGGGGAACATGAATTGTTTTGAATGTGGGACACAAGCGGGTCGCTTGTCCTCACAGACAGTGTGTAGCAGAGCTGGCTGCTGCCGCTGGGACTGTCAGTGAGGAAAGGGGAAGGAACGGGACTGATAGTGGTGTGACTGTGGAAACTGACGGTGGGGAGGAGGGCACCGGGGTGGTTGGTGTGACTGACAGTGGGGAGGGTGGCATCAGGGTGGTTGGTGTGACTGACAGTGGGGAGGGGGGCAGCAAAGTGACTGACAGTGTGGAGGTGAACAGCGGTGAAGCTGTTGTGACTGACGGTAGGGAGGGGGGGCAGTAGTGTGACTGATGTGACTGACAGCAGGGAGGTGAACAGTGGTTGGCCAACGCCATCTGAATCTCCTCCACCCGTTCAGGTTGAGTCCGGAAGCTCCATGCCTGGAGCTATGGATACCAGAAGTAGTGTTCCTGCGGAGTTGATAGAGGCTAAACAGAGCAGGGCAGAGCCGGGAGAGGCCGATTTTACAGGAGGCTGTCAGACCCAACAGTGAGACAGAAGAGGTGATGAAGCCATACTGCTGTTATGGTGACAATGTGACCGACATGGAATGTGACTCTGACTCTGACACTGTTTCTATAACGGACAGCATGACAAACTGATCAGGCGGGCCGGCTCTGTGGTCGGCATGAAGCTGGACTCTCTGGTGACAGTGGCAGAGAAGAGGACTATGGACAAACTATTGAACATCATGGACGACACCAGTCACCCTCTGCACACCGTCTTCAGCAACCAGAGGAGCCTGTTCAGTGACAGAATGCTCCTTCCCAAGTGCAGGATGAACAGACTTAAAAACTCCTTTGTCCCTCATGCCATCAGACTGTACAACTCCTCTCTGGGGGGAGGAGGGGTAGCAGGAGGACAGAGGACGGGAAGGAGCAGTAGCCTAGCCTAACAATAAGCAATACTAAGCAATACTGGACAATGTGCAATCTCATCTCATCTCATTATCTCTAGACACTTTATCCTGTTCTACAGGGTCGCAGGCAAGCTGGAGCCTATCCCAGCTGACTATGGGTGAAAGGCGGGGTACACCCTGGACAAGTTGCCAGGTTATGACAGGGCACAATGTGCAATAGAATGTGCAATATAAAGTGCAATATTTCTCCTGCTGGCCCCTTTTTTTCCTCCCCCCTTCCTCTCTTCCCCATATCTTATTCTTTTTATATTTGTATATGTAAATACTTAATTTAATTTAATTTATCTAGAAGTTTTTTTTTCTCTATTTTCTATTCTCTGTTTATCCTGTCATGATGCTGCTGGAATCTTAATTTCCCTGAGGGAACCCCCCCCTCCCAAAGGGATCAATAAAGTTCAGTCTAATCTAATCTAATTTCCCAAAGCGAGGACCTCTATTCACTCGAGGAAATTAATAATTTTTTGGATGAAACTTTTTGAAAAAAAGCGAATGTTAAAGATTATTTTCCCAACGTTGAAAAGTTTATCAGATCAGTTACCACACTTCAAAGATTTGTTGGAATGGATTTACTGGATGGAAAGAAATGTTATCAGTTAAAAAAGCACGTTACTGGTCTGAGGAAAGGGTTAAAGGAGTCCAAAAGTAGAATGATTAAGAAAATGAAACTTAAAAAAGAAAAGGTTTTAATGACTGCACAGCACAGGGTGTTTCATTTCAAATGTTTTTTTCCATCTGTCTCTTTACTGTTCTGTCTCTTATCTTTCAATATGCAGGGGTTAAGAGCCGCTTCTTTAAATATAAATGGGGAAGAGATGAACAGAAAAGAGTTTTATTATCTGAAGTAATTAAACAGAAAAAAACTGGATATTATTTTATTACAGGAAACACATAGTGACGAGTCGAATAAAATAGCCTGGGATTTATGGTGGAATGGACAATATGTGTCACCTCACCAAATCCAGGGACACATGTCAGCCGAAACGAATCCGAGATAATCGCAAAAGAAGCATTTTTTTTTTCGAAATTTGTGATTTTCGTTTTTTTCCATAATGTGCAAGTTGAGATCTTGAAGAATGCAATCAGTATTTCAGATAATAGATTGTTTTGTTGAAAAAGCATACATTTTTTGTTGCAAATTGTCTCGTTTTTGTCAGGACTGTAGCCTGCTGGGGGGTGTGGGTAAATTACCATATGGGCCATTCACATGATGATTTAAGTCTTTTGGTTTTTTTTTTTTGCCAATCAGCTGTATGATACGAGCTGAGCTAAGTGGCTACTTAAGTTGCATACAGGCATGTAATTTCACTATGGAATGAGCAAGCTAAACAGAGCGCAGAGGAGCTGAAACACCGCGAAGCAAACAGATGCACGGTAGTTACATTGGAGATAACCATTTCTAGCAATAAAACGCAACCAAAAGGAAGTGTTCTAGGACTACATATTCCATCGGAGGCATTGATGTGTGCAAGGCGACTGTGGCAGCGGGGGCGTGGCCAAGCAGCAGTCTGTGAATGGAGGGCAGGGTCAGGGAAGGTAAGTGGCTAGGTCATTACACCTGATGTCAATTTGTGTGTGTGTGTGTGTGTGTGTGTGTGTGTGTGTGTGTGTTGCAGGGATGGAGTATAAAGGGAGGGGGAGAGGAGAGAAGAGGAATTCGCTCCCCGACCACAACACGTGTGCGTGCGTGAATGAATGAGTGAAAGAAAGAAAGCTGAAAAGCCGAATAAAGTGCGTGTGTGTAAACACAAACTCTCACCTGCTGTGCTTCTGTGCTCCACCCACATCGGGATTACTACAGTGGTGCTGAAACCCGGAACGCACAGAAGGGAACCACCCCATGGAGTCCTCCCCGTTCAAAGAGCTCATTCTTGCCCTCGCTACTGCCCAGCAGAACCAGCATCAAGAGCTGATCACCCTCCGGAAGGAGCAGCAGCAGCGCTTCGAAGCCTTGATGCTGGCCCAGCAGGAAGATCGCCAGGCATTCCGGCACCGGCTCACGTCAGCAGGGCCGCCGGCCACCGCTGCCGCCACCCTCACAAAGATGGGACTGTAGGACGATCCAGAAGCGTTCCTCGCTCTCTTTGAGCAAGCAGCCGAGGCGTGGGGGTGGCCGCTGGAGCAGCGCGCGGTGCGCCTCCTCCCGCTCCTGACTGGCGAGGCACAGCTCGCAGCGCAGCAGCTCCCTGCTGACAGCTGGCTGGTCTATGCAGACCTGAGGAAAGCCATCCTGCAGCGGCTCAGCCGCTCCCCGGAGCAACACCGTCAACGCTTCCAGACGCTGACACTGGAGTAGGTCGGCCGGCCGTTTGCATTCGGCCAGCAACTCCGGGACACCTGCCGGTGGTGGCTGAGGGCGGAAGACCGCGATGCCGAGGAGATCATTGATCTGGTGGCACTGGAGCAGTTCATCTCTCAACTTCCGGAAGGAATGGCGGAATGGGTCCAGTGTCACCGCCCGGCATCGCTGGAACAAGCCATCAAGCTGGCGGAGGACCATCTGGAGGCGGCTCCGACAGCAGACAGACGAGGCGTCTCCCCTCGATTCTCTTCTCTCTCTTCCCCCCTGTCTCTTGTCCCCCTCCCCACCCTGTTCCCCTGCCATGGAGGCGGTGGCTGGCTCCTCACCAGCTGGCCCGTTGCACCCATGGTGTCCTCCCATCTCCCTCTTCTGTGTCTGTGTTGTCTCCCCCTCAGGTGAGTGACACCCATAACACCAGTGCAGAGGGAAAGCCTGGGCCGGTGTGTTGGTGCGGCGGGGAATCGGAGTGTCTCCCGAGTCAGAGCCCCGCAAGGGAGGTGGGGGCTGTCATCTGGATCCCTGACGCGCCAGAAACCGCCCCCGATTGGGCCAGAACGTATCGTGTACCGGTGAGTATTCAAGGGGATACATATCACGCTTTGGTGGATTCCGGTTGCAATCAGACCTCAATTCACCAATGCCTGGTGCAAGGTGAGGCATTGGGGGAAGCATAAGCAGTGAAGGTGTTGTGTGCGCATGGGGATGTTCACCATTACCCTCTAGTGTCAGTCCAGATTCTATTCCGGGGCCAAACGCATAAAATGAAGGCGGCAGTCAATCCTCGCCTTACCCACTCGTTGATCTTGGGTACTGATTGGCTGGGATTTAAAGAATTAATGGAGTATTTAACACGTAGTGGGTCCTGCCCTAGTAGGTCATGGGAAGATCATGGTGTGGCATTGGCTGGAGAAGCTGTCAGAGAGCCGTCTGCGTCAACACCGCGTCAGAGTGAGGAGCACCCTGCTCCTCCTCCCTCTCTCGGGGAGTCCCTTGGGGACTTCCCGTTAAAGCAGTCACGAGACAAGACTCTGCGGCATGCGTTTGACCAAGTGAGAGTAATCGATGGTCAAACTCTTCAGCCAAGCACGGCACCAACCTTCCCCTATTTTGCCATTATTAAAGATAGATTGTACCAAGTGACACAGGACACTCAAACTAAGGAACGAGTAACCCAGTTGTTAATCCCAAAGAGCCGTAGGGAACTCGTATTCCATGCGGCTCACTTTAATCCCATGGCCGGACACTTGGGGCAAGACAAAACACTAGCCCGAATAATGGCCCGGTTCTATTGGCCAGGGATTCGTGGGGATGTCCATCAGTGGTGTGCAGCGTGCCGTGAATGCCAATTAGTAAATCCCATGGCCACTCCAAAAGCGCCGTTGCGCCCTCTTCCTCTAATCGAGACCCTGTTTGAGCGAATTGGGATGGATCTCGTCGGGCCATTAGATTGGTCAGCACGGGGATATCGCTTTATTTTAGTTCTAGTGGACTATGCAACGCGATATCCGGAGGCAGTGCCTCTCTGCAATATCTCAGCACGCAGTATTGCGGAAGCACTCCTCCGCATTATCTCCCGGGTCGGGATTCTGAAAGAAATCCTGACAGACCAAGGCACCTTGTTTATGTCACGCACACTGCACGAGCTGTATGGGTTACTGGGGATTAAGTCTATCCGCACCAGTGTCTATCACCCAGAAACGGATGGATTAGTCGAGCGATTCAACCAGACACTCAAAAACAATCTGGAAATTCGTTAGTGAAGATGCGTATAATTGGGATAAGTGGCTCGAACCCCTGTTGTTCGCAGTACGAGAGGTCCCGCAAGCCTCCACAGGGTTTTCTCCCTTTGAATTATTATATGGGCGTAAGCCGCGTGGCATTCTGGATGTGCTGCGGGAAAATTGGGAGGAGCGACCTTCACCGAGTAAAAATGAAATCCAGTATGTTCTTGACCTGCGCGCAAAACTCTACACCTTCACACAATTAACCCAGGAGAATTTATGGCAGGCACAAGAACGTCAAAGCCGGCTGTATGACAGGGGCACACGCCTTAGAGAATTCACGCCGGGAGAAAAAGTACTCGTATTATTGCCCACGTCGAGTTCTAAATTAGTCGCCAAGTGGCAAGGGCCCTTCGAGGTCACACGGCGAGTCGGGGACGTCGACTATGAGGTAAAGCGAACGGATAGGGGTGGGGCATTGCAAGTCTACCACCTCAACCTTTTAAAACGCTGGAATGAGGGGGTCCCCATGGCGTTGGCGTCGGTAGTCCTGGAGAAGGTGGAGCTGGGGCCGGAGGTAAAAAAGATAACATCTCAGGCCACTCCAGTCCCTTGTGGAGACCACCTCTCGCCGACCCAACTCACGGAGGTAGCCAAGTTGCAGAAGGAATTTTCCAATGTGTTCTGGCCCCTTCCAGGTCATACCCACCTCATAGAACACCACATCAAAACGCCCCCGGGGATAGTAGTGCGTAGCCGCCTTTACCGCTTGCCCGAACACAAGAAATAGGTGGTTCGGGATGAACTCAAAGCCATGCTCGAAATGGGCATAATCGAGGAGTCCCACAGTGACTGGAGCAGCCCAGTGGTCCTGGTTCCCAAGACCGATGGGTCGGTCCGGTTCTGTGTGGATTATAGAAAGGTCAACGCGGTGTCTAAATTTGATGCGTACCCAATGCCTCGCATTGATGAGTTGCTTGATCGGTTAGGCACTGCTCGCTTTTATTCGACACTGGATCTAACAAAGGGATATTGGCAGATCCCCTTGACTCCTCTATCCCGAGAGAAAACGGCCTTTTCCACACCGTTTGGTTTACACCAATTTGTCACGCTCCCCTTTGGGTTGTTTGGGGCGCCCGCTACGTTCCAGCGGCTTATGGACAGGGTCCTCCGCCCTCATGCTGCCTATGCGGCCGCCTATCTAGATGACATAATCTACAGTCATGATTGGCCGCAGCACTTGGAACACCTGAGGACTGTTCTAAAGTCGCTGAGGCAAGTGGGCCTCACAGCTAACCCGAAAAAGTGTGCAATTGGGCGGGTGGAAGTATGGTATCTGGGGTTCCACTTGGGTCATGGGCAGGTGCATCCCCAAATTAACAAGATTGCAGCAATTGCGGCCTGCCCGAGGCCCAAGACCAAAAAGGAGGTGAGGCGGTTCTTGGGGCTGGCTGGCTATTATCGTAGGTTTATACCTAACTATTCAGATGTCACCAGCCCGCTAACCGACCTCACTAAAAAGGGGGCTCCAGATCCGGTCCAGTGGACGGAGCAATGCCAACAGGCCTTCTCTGAGGTAAAAGCTGCACTGTGTGGGGGGCCACTTTTATACTCCCCTGACTTCTCTCTCCCCATTATTTTGCAGACTGATGCATCGGACAGGGGGCTGGGGGCCGTTCTGTCCCAGGAGGTGGAGGGTGAGGAGCGCCCGGTGCTGTACATCAGCTGAAAGCTGTTGGTGCGCGAAACCAAGTACAGCACGATTGAAAAGGAGTGTCTCGCCATCAAGTGGGCAGTCCTCGCCCTCCGATACTACCTGTTAGGATGCCCTTTCACTCTCTGTTCAGACCACGCGCCCCTCCAGTGGCTCCACCGCATGAAGGATGCCAATGCGCGGATCACCCATTGGTATCTCGCTCTCCAGCCATTTAAGTTCAAGGTGATCCACAGGCCGGGGGCACAGATGGTGGTGGCGGACTTCCTGTCCCATTGGGGGGGGGAGTTGGCTTCAGGCCGGACGGCTCCCCGGCCTGAGTCAGGCGGTGGGGGTATGTGGCAGCGGGGGCGTGGCCAAGCAGCAGTCTCTGAATGGAGGGCGGGGTCAGGGAAGGTAAGTGGCTAGGTCATTACACCTGATGTCAATTTGTGTGTGTGTGTGTGTGTGTGTGTGTTGCAGGGATGGAGTATAAAGGGAGGGGGAGAGGAGAGAAGAGGAATTCACTCTCCGACCACAACACGTGTGCGTGCGTGAATGAATGAGTGAAAGAAAGAAAGCTGAAAAGCCGAATAAAGTGTGTGTGTGTAAACACAAACTCTCGCCTGCCGTGCTTCTGTGCTCCACCCACATCGGGGATTACTACAGTGATGTTTCTCTTTCTGATGGGGTAAGTTTATTAATCTAAGGCTGTGTGGTTATTTTTGCATGTAACGGAGAGTGTTGTGGTTTGGTTACATGAAACTAGCATTGGGTTAGTTGTGTTATCATCATGCTATCTTTCTTTCTTACGGTGTGAGTAATTTTTCAACCACAAAACGTTAAAGAATACTTTAGGACTTATTTTTGTACCGGTACTTCATAATTGTTTTGGGCATACTTTGCATGGAAGGAAAATTGACGTGGTGATCTTTGTTTACATGAAAGTAGCATCGTGCTAGCTCGTAGGGGGTAGGGCTTTCCTTAATGTCATGCAAATGAGCACCATTATGTGCCCGCCCTGCACCCAGAGTAGCTGAGATGGAAAACTTTGAGGGCGATTTTCTCCCTTTCCTGTTTTAAGAGGTATGCAGTTTCAAAAGGCCACACATTCTTCAAATATTGTCAGATCTCCACATGGAAGGCATCATTGGAAAGCTTAGAAACTGTACTTTCTGAATCTGTCAATAACTCAAAATGCCCCCGGGCCGACATGTGTCCCTGGATTTCATTATGTGACACAAATGTGAAGCCTGTTTGATAGGTCAGTGGAGCGTAAGAGACATCCCTGATCTTCCTGGGAACCTAAGGTGGGGGAAAAGAGGCATCAAAGTTCTAGGAGTGTACCTAGGGTCTGAGAACTTCCAAAAGCAGAACTGGGAAGGAGTGCTGGAGAAAGTGGATACCAGGTTGTCTAAATGGAAATGGTTGCTTCCCCAGCTGTCCTACAGGGGAAGAGTTCTGATAGCTAATAACCTGGTCGCCTCTTCTCTTTGGTATAGACTGATCATCTTAGTGCCACCACCAGGCCCCATGAAGGACGCACAGCGGCTCTTGGTGGACAACTTCTAGTTGGGTCAATACTGGCTGAAGGCACCAGTTCTCTACCTCCCTTTAGCAGAGGGAGGACACAGTCTCATGGACATCCAATCCAATCCAATTTTATTTATAAAGCACAGTTTAAATAAACACAAAGGTTTCCAAAGTGCTGTACAATAAACACAAAACTATACAATAAAATAACACCATAGAACATAAAAATAAATAATAAATAATTAAATAGGCTGTCCACTCCAAATAAAATATCTGTGTACATAAAATCAACAACAATCCTCTCAAGAATTTCTGCTTTCAGACTGCAGACAGCATGGAGGCTACTATATGGCTCTGGCTATTGCTGGCTGACTTCTGCTCAGCTGCTTCTGAGGAAGGCTGGCCAGCTGGGACTGGACAAACACCTGTTTCTCTTATGATCCTCTGAAGTTGACCTGACTGGAATAACACTTTTCTACAACTAAAAAAAAAATGGCGCCACAAGAGTGGCAGCTAGTTGCAGTAGCTCCGAGCGTGTTTATGTGTTTTGGTATGTTTTTGTACTTTTTTCATGTTTCTTTCTGCACTAGTCTCAGTCGGAAGTGTGCACCTCGGGATGTACTACTCGTGAGACTGTGCATTTGTATTTTTCTCTTTTTCTTTATGGGGCTAGTTAAATCGGCATCAGCAGACCCTTTTAGCCATGGCTCCGTTGTTTACACTCGGGCGCAGCTGTTAGCACTGTGCAACACCAAGGTACTCCCCGTGGAAAGACCAGAGATCCCCGCAGAATTAAGGAGAAGGAGAAGGGGATGCAGAGCTGGAATGAAGTGCTGGGAGAAGAAAAGATGGTATAAACCATGTATACCATCTGTCATCATGGGAAACATAAGATCTCTCCCTAATAAGATGGATGAGCTAACAGCGCTAACCAGGCTGCAGAGGGAGTACCGGGAGTGTAGCCTTATGTGCTTCACAGAGACTTGGCTGAATGAACTCTCACCAGACTCACACGTCATTCTGGATGGATTTCAACTCGTGAGAGCGGATAGGAAAGCCAAGGAGAGCGGTAAGAGGAAAGGAGGGGGTATAGCGATGTTTGTGAATGACAGATGGTGTAACCCGGGGCACATCAGGGTAAAGGAGCAGTATTGCAGTAAAAACATTGAACTGCTAGCAGTTAGCATTCGGCCATATTACCTCCCGAGGGAATTCTCGCACGTTATCGCGATAACTGTGTACATCCCCCCAGCGGCTGATGCTGCTGCAGCCTGTGAGCTCTTACACACTACAGTGTCAAAGCTTCAGACATCGCACCCCCAGTCCCTGCTACTAATCTCCGGTGACTTCAATCATGCTTCTCTGTCCTCCACTCTCCCAACCTTCACTCAGTATGTGAAATGCCACACCAGAGGCAATAGAACTTTGGATTTAATGTATGTGAACACCAAGGACGCATATGGCTCATCACCCCTCCCCCTGCTGGGCCGTTCTGACCACAATCTGGTTCACTTGTCCCCTACATACATACGTATGGTGAATAAACAACCACCCACCAAGAGGTATGTAAGGAGCTGGTCTGAGGAGACCAGTATGGCACTGAGGGACTGCTTTGACACCACGGACTGGGATGTGTTGTGTGAACCTCATGGGGATGACATTGATAGCCTGACAACCTGCATCACGGATTACATTAATTTCTGTGTTGAAAACACTGTGCCAGTCAGGAAGGTACGGTGTTTTCCCAACAATAAACCCTGGGTGACCTCTGAACTAAAAGCCCTATTAAACGAGAAGAAGAGGGTTTTTAAATCTGGCAACAAAGAGGAGATGAGGAGAGTGCAGAGGGAGCTGAAGAGGGCGATAAGGAGAGGCAAGGACAGCTACAGGAGGAAGCTGGAGGAGCACCTCAAGGGGAGCAACACCAGAGGTATGGAGAGGCCTGAAAACTATCTCTGGCCACACAAAGGACAGTGGGAGGGGCCCTGTATCTGGGGGCCAAGACTGGGTAAATTAGTTGAATCTCTTTTTCAACAGATTTGACTGTGCCACCCCACCTTCCCCCACTCACCATAGTCCTGACCGGTCTGTGATATCACTCCACCCCCCACCCCCCCTCATAATACCTCTGACACCAACAGCTCCCTCCTCACACCACATCACCCCTCTCCAATCCCTGCCAGACCAATCCACACACTCCACCCCCAACCTCACTCTACAGGACTCACACCTCGGCTACACCCCTTGCCTCTCCATAACAGCTGATCAGGTGTTGAAGGAGCTGAGGAGGATCAAGACAAGGAAAGCTGCTGGCCCTGATGGTATCAACTCCAGACTGCTTAAAGACTGTGCAGATCAGCTCTGTGGGATTCTTCTGTACATTTTCAACCTGAGCCTCAGTCTGGAGAAAGTTCCACTTCTGTGGAAAACATGTGTGGTTCCAGTTCCCAAGACTTTTTTTTTCTCCCCCTATTTGAACTTCTACTTAATTTTATTTTTTTATTTCTACTATTGTTTAATTCTTATTATATTTTTCCCATTTATTTTATGTAATTTTATTCTCTATTGTTTACTGTTTTGCTTTTACTTCTGTAAAGCACATTGAACTGCCACTGTGTATGAAATGTGCTATATAAATAAACTTGCCTTGCCTTGCCCAGGGAGCTCAACCACTTTCAGCCAGTAGCTTTAACATCTCACCTAATGAAGATCATGGAGAGGATTGTTCTCTCCCACCTCCGACACCTGGTGAGCAATGAGATGGACCCCCTGCAGTTTGCATATCGACCGGGGATTGATTATATATATATATATATATATATATATATATATATATATATATATATATATAATATAAGTATTATTTATGTATATATGTGTGTGTATATATACAGAGTCTACCTGTAATGTGCAATTTTTCAGAGCCTCTCAATAAGGCAATTTTTCTATACTTTTTCACGGTAGATAATGCAAATAGCCCTCTGTATTTAATCCTTTGTTTGTCTAATTTTTATTTCAGTTTTATTTGTTATCTGTTTGACATTTTTCTTGCTACTGTAACACGTGAATTTCCCCGATGTGAGATGAATAAAGTGAATCTAATCTAATCTAATCTAACTCAGTGCTTGAAGCATGGAGAACGTTCAAGTTCACAAGGGCCACTGACCCCAGACCTGGAACATGGATCTTTGAGGAGCCACTGTTCCACAATGACTTTCTTTGCATCCACTATGCTTTCCTCCACATCATTAAGAGCCAAGTTTGTCGAGGCTGGCGTTGTTAAACTTGGTCATCTTATAAGAACATCTCCAGAAAGCCTTGGCAGAGTCACTAATATCAGGTCTTCCAAGGTGCTGAGGAAGATAGCAGAGAAGTTCTGGGAGTCCCTGACTGTACTGCTGAGGGTATACGCTCAAAACCGTACGCTAATTGACCAATAGCATGAGGCTCAGGACTACATCTTTCATGCACTAAGCATCAGGCCTGCTGTTGAGGAGTGGTGAGAGGAGAGTGGGTTGCTTCTGTCCCTGAAAACACCAGTGCTGGGCAACTTCAGCTCTTGCGGGAAGAAGCATTTCTACCACAGCTGCGTGAAAATACTGAACTTCTGCCCTCTGGCCGCAGTCAGGGAGTCGAGGCAGACTCAGGTTTTTACTTCAGACTGAACCCCTAAAGACTGCTGGCGAATTTTATACAAGTTGCCTGTTGAAAAACGGACAGCTGACCTCCATTGGAGGATCATCCATGGAGCGATAGCTACAAACAGACACAAGGCTCACCTGGATCCAAGCAGTGGGGAGGGATGTCCCTTTTGTAACCAACCAGAAACTTTAGAACATTTAGTGTCTCTTTGTCCTCATTTAGTGGGTCTGTTTAGGATACTGAAAGAGTGGGTGGATTAGATTAGATTAGATTAGATTAGATTAGATTAGATTAGATTAGATTAGATTAGATAAAACTTTATTGATACCTTTGGGAGGGTTCCCTCAGGGAAATTAAGAAAAGCTGGGGGAGAAATTTTCTGTTCCTTTGTTTATCTTTGGACCAAAATACACAATTAAAAAAATACAGACTCTGGTTTTAATTAACTTTTTCCTTGGAAGTGCAAAATTGGCAATATGGAAGACCAGAATAAACCAAACAGCTTGCTAACAATAGTGTAAACAATTGTACACTATGTGGACTGTCGGGTTGCTCTACCTGTTGAGTGCTCTTGCGCTGGCTGGGCCATCTGTGGAGTTGGCATCTGACGGAGGACTGAACGCTCTCCTATAGATTACTCTGCCAAGAGCGGCTACTATGCCATATTCGGATATCAAACTTTTCACATCATCTCACTGGATTACTGGGTTTCTCCACTGGGCAACTGAGAACCTGTACCTGCAAGGACTGCAAGAGATGTGTTTACTTCAATTCAGCTCTGCTGTTTGTAAACACAGACAGAGGACCCCTTCGAGCCACCACCGCTATCCAACAAAGACTGTCTGGATGATCCTCCTGTTACTCCTATCAGGTAACATTCATCCCAACCCGGGTCCTGAGCTGATACAACTTCAAAATCCAGGCAAACTTAAAGATAGCTGTGGATTACGTTTTATTCATGCCAATGTGCGCAGCTTGATAAATAAAATTGACGCTATTCGTCTGTGGGCAAAGTTGACTGAATGCGACGTTATGGTTCTGTCAGAAACTTGGCTGAAACTGTCAACCCCGAACACTATGCTGCACATCAGGGGATTTAATGTTTTTAGATCTGATCATGCAAGCAAGGGAGAGGGGGTTGCAATCTACGTCAAAAGCACTTTGAACTGTTCCCTCATGAAATCGATCAGCAAACCTAAATCCCTCGAATTAGCTGCTATCAAATTAAATTTCCCCAGCAGCGCTGCCCTGACAATAGTAGGCTGCTATCGCCCACCGTCAGCCTTACCCAAGGCCACTACTTTCCTCTTGGACATTTTACAAAACTTATCCGACAGCGAGCTTATTCTTTTGGGGGATTTAAATTGGGACTGGGTGTCAACTTCTTCGAATGCACTCAAGGACATCTGTGACGTTGTGCATCTAACGCAGCTGATACAGTCTCAGACACATTTAAACCCAAAATGCATGGACAAGTCCACTTTGTTGGGCATCATTCTAACAAATGCGCCACATAAATATCCTGCTATTGGAATATTCTGTAATGATGTCAGTGATCACTGTATAATAGCATGTGTAAGAAGTTGTAAACTCCCCAAAACTAAGCCACAATTTATTTTTAAAAGGAATTACAAACATTTTAATGAGCAGGCTATCCTGCATGATGTATTTCATAGTGACTTAAACCTTGTTTATGAAATGGTGGATGTAGAATGTGCTTGGAACCTTTTTAAAAAAACTTTTCTGTTCCTTATTAATAAGCATGCACCTATGAGAAAGTTTAGAGTTATTGGTAAAGATAACCCATGGTTCAATGATGCTATTGCAGCTGTTATCAGGGAAAGAGACACTGCTTGGGTCAAAGCTAAAGTTAGTAATGAGGCTAAACACTGGGCAGATTACAGAGCACTAAGAAACAAGTGCACTAGACTGATAAAAAAAATACAAAAAGTGAGTACTATCTTCACATAATAGATAAAAATTTAAATGATCCTAAAAAATTCTGGAAGTTGATTAA